>NC_135870.1:3340094-3350094 GCF_031162955.1 Sander vitreus | reverse complement strand
GCATGCATACACGTACACACACACACACACACACACACACACACACACACACACACACACACACAGTGACACTCCAGTGGCGTCCAGTACCCAATACTCAGATTGTCTCTACAGTCACTGAGTGCAGTTTGTCGGTGTTTCGCTCCACAGAGACAGAATATCGTTCAAATCTGTAATATTCTGAGTTTTTTTGTGCTTTTTTAGGGTACTTTGACATTATATAAATACTCCAGTAACTTCTTGATTTGGGTTTTTCTCAGCTTCATCTTCCACGTCAGGTAAGGCATAAACATTTGACATTACTCTGTCCATTACCATGTAAGTCTTGTTTTTGGTTTTATTCTTGTTTCACGTTGATTTGGAGCATCCAGAAAAATCTGTCAGGTTTACTGTAGTCTGGCATGAGAATATATTTTCCCTCACATTTAGCGTTTTGCTCATTCGAACTACTGAATCAGATTGATATGAAATTAGAATTATTAGAGGTTAGACTTGTCAGGATGGATTGAGCAGTATATTTGTCCTCTTAGTTTCCAACTTCATTTCATAAAACGTGAGGAAAGTGGCGAGCTTTGAATAGATGCTCTGTAAAATATCGATCTAATGTTTACATAAACAATAGGAAATCTGTCAGTGGTCTGAGATCATTTCACTCAAAAAGCACTCTCGGTATCCAGATATCTCTTGATTCAGGTGTTTGAGACTGTGTAGTTTTTATAAATGGCTTGTGAGAGTGGAGTTTACAGCACCTTTAGTGCACTGTGTTGTGTGTGTATGGGAAGGAGTATATGTTGTCTTCCCGTCGACCACGCAACCTTTTGTTTTTTCTGGGTCACAGTTTTAAATGAAATGTTTTTTTTGTTCTTTTTCAACATTTTTTTCCATTTTTAAAATTTTTTTTTTTTAATGTTTTTGTAGATTTTGTTTTTTATGTTTTTGTAGATTTTTTTCCCCAGGTTTTTGGTCACTATTGCCGACATTTTTGTAGTTTTTTTTCGGCGATTTCTTTTGGATGTTTTTGTTGATTCCCGATTCGCTTTTTCCAAAATGTTTTCTTGTCATTTTTCTTCAACGTTCTTTTGTCATTCTTTTTTTCAAACGCTATAAATTTAAATAAAACACCCAAATCCAATGAAAGTAGTGAACTGATTATTTATTTGACCTGTGAAGAGTAATGGTTGTAGGGAACCATCCGCGTTAGTTTCTTTGACAATTGGGTTGAAAGAAACCCAAATTTCTGATATGGAAATAAAATAAAATAATAAAAAATGGGTCAAATTTGACCCGAGGACAACCATCCACTCTTTGAAATAAGGTCATATCCTTTTTTATTAGGTAAACAGGGTTTTGAGATTTGGCTAAATAATGAGTTCAAACAATGTGTGAAATATTGGCTTTTCCCTAGAAAAGATAATACAATAATTGTGTGATTGTTGGCTCTCAGTAGTCATCACCAACTGTTAAAATTAGACGATTTTTGAGTTTCATTTTGCTGCAAGTGCGCCTCTCTTAACATTTTATTGACGAGAGGATTTTTGACCTCTTTCCAATGCAAATTCCCCGCGCCGGGGGGCTGGACTCAGTGTTTGCGTAATGTTACCTTTTTTGCGCGCGAGTGGCCGTTGCCGGGGAGTGTAACCACGGGGCATGGTTGTGCTCGGCCAGAGAAAACATTGCAGGGTCAATGCACTATAGTTGGAGTTTGTCCAGTAATATACGACCTTCCTACAGTCACCGAGTGCAGCAATCGCAATCGTCTTGGGCGGCGCTAAGCACATGACAGAGCCACGGTGCTGCTTCAAAATAGTCTCAGGAAGGAACTTGTTTTGGGGGAACATGTGTACGTTCAAACCTTGTTTTAGTCGTGCAACAGAAAACTCAGATTGGACAGATAGTCTAGCTAGCTGTCTGGATTTACCCTGCAGAGATCTGAGGAGCAGTTAACCGTAGTCCTCAGAAATCCACCAGAGGTTAGAACGCCAACACAGAGACAGAGGAAGGGGACGGACACCCAGCCGAAAATGACGGAAATGCATATGTGCGTGCGTGCGTGTGTGTCTGTGTGTGTGTGTGTGTGTGTGTGTGTGTGTGTGTGTGTGTGTGCGCACTCGTGTGACCGTCCTTCACAGTCAGTGATCAGGCTTCAGGGTCCAGTAAGCAATCACAAATGACATCTATTGATCAGCCTAGAAAACTCATCCAGCTTTAGGAAGAGGAACCTACGACATGAGAGGGGATCGGTTCACTCATAGGCGTCATTTACAGGGGGGGGGATGGGGCGGTTACAACCCCCCAAATAATTAAAAGTGCAACCCCCCCCTCCCCCTCCAAAGAAAAGTTATTATAATTTCCTTTCCATAAGTAAAGACCTTTGCACCATAGCTTAATGCGGAAAAGGCAGAAATTGTTGCAGAAAAAAATCACCAGAATACAGAAAATGTGTTTGATGCGCTAAAAATTGGAGATCTCAACCCCCCCCTTGGGTTCACTAATATCATTTACATTCACAGGAATATGTCCGCGTGTTATTGGAGCAGAGAAATGTGCATAGCGCTTTGGTTTTCAGGGTTAGGTTAGTGTGTGAACATTTTTTAAAGGTGACATAAGAGACTATTTTTACTAGGGGTGGAGAAAAAAACGATTCATGTAGGTATCCTCTTTTTTTTGGATGATTTTTAAAATCAATTATTTTTCCCAGAATCAATAGTTTTTTTATTTATCTACTAATGCTTCCTCTAAATATTCTCTGTTTCTACGGTACCGCAGACGGCGACTACTTCATATCTGTCCAGCAAAACCGAACGAAAGCAGGAAATGCAGAAAATCAATGTGACAATCAAGACTGACTGACTGACATGTGATGTGCATTCTTCTTAGAAAACAATGAGTTTTTAGAAATGTCTCATGATACATACTGTCTCTAGACACACCGGGCCGATAATCGGCCGTTGGACAGTCTGGCGAGGTTGGTGACTCGAGTCTGGTCGGTGTATTCCGTGCCGTCGTCCGTTGGAGGAGCCGTCGGCTTTCATTTGGGCCGACCTGACATGCTCAGTCGGAGACAGGGCAGTCGGGACTCACCTGGAAATGGCGAGCGGGATGAGCGTGACTAGAGTCTCTCAAAATCTGACGAAAATCTTTTAAACAAGAAAGAAGACAGATTCAGCAACTGCACGGCCTATTTCTCTCTTCAAATGTTTTCAGAAACATGTTCATCACACCCCCAACCGGCACCGTCAGACACCGCCTACCAAGAGTCTGGGTCTGCTGAGGTTTCTTCCTGAAAGGGAGTTTTTCCTCGCCGCTGTCGCAATAGCTAACGCTAATGCTTGCTCTTGAGGGAATTATTGTAATAGTTGGGGCTTTGTAAATTATAGAGTGTGGTCTAGACCTACTCTATCTGTAAAGTGTCTCGAGATAACGCTTGTTATGATTTGATACTATAAATAAAACTGAATTGAATGTTTCGGTGAACTATTTTAGTCCAATATGAGATCGTAATTAATGGCCTTTCGAAAAATCCAAAATCCGGAAGCAGCAGCCAGAACCATGTGACGCGTTCGTCCAATCAGCTGCCGGTTTTCATTTTTTGAAAACATTCAATCTTTTTTTTTTCAGTCCAACTGCCTTTTCTGCCAACGGTCGGAGTTCAAGGTTCACGGTTGATTTGTTTAACTGTAATTACGGAATGTCTTTCCAAAAGTCAATGAGTAATCATGTCAAATAATCGTGATTTCAATATTGACCAACGTAATCGTGATTATGATTCTTTCCATAATCGAGCAGCCCTAATATCGTCCCAGCCCGAAATATTATTACCAAATGACCGGGAGCATAAAAGTCCAGCTGCGGGTTTGGTGAGAATGCTGGGAATTCCTCCCGTTTCTTTTTGTTTCCAGCTCGGCTTGAGCTGTAGTCTGGTTCTGAAGGGCTGCTGGGGGTTTTCCATTGAGTTTTCCTCTCGTCATCCATCGATCCGTTGAGGTGTTTGGACGGCACATGTGTCGCCATGTGTCCCAGCTGCCAGGAGGATTCCCTGACCGTTAACAAACAGAGCCGGCAATGTACATTCAAACAATTAATCACAATTTTATCGAAATCGCAATATGGACGAGTGCAATATCGAAATCGTAAAAAAAGTATAATGGGCATCCACACATCTTCTGACATTTTATAGACCAACCAATGTGCAGATGAATTGATAATTAAAATAATTGTTAGTTTGAGCCCTAAAGGAGTCTATCTTTGGATTTGAACAGAGCTTTTCTTTCAAGGACTTCCCTATTTTCCCTAAAATTAGTACCGAATTTCAAAGTCTTTACCGGAAACTTAAAAAATTATGAAAATAAAGCATCACCAAAGATAATTGCATTGAAGATTTCAAGGTTGAACTAAACTGGGGTCAGTTTTTAGAGTAAAATGTTAGTAGGGATGTATCGATGCATCGTGAAATCATAAAAAATGGATATAAATGTGTATAAATGTGTAAAGAGGTCACTATGTCTTCTCAGTTTATTTATTTGAAGAGATTATTTTCTATTCATTTAGGTATTTTGATGTGGGATTTGTTTTAGGAATCAAATTATTAATGTTTTATTTAATGTTTTGTTATTTAAGATAAAATACAATTTTAGTGTTTAGTTTTGATACGAGGACACAGCTGTTGTTTTGCACAGTTTATAGAAATGAAGGAATATTGTTCAGTCATTTGTTCATTTGTCTGCAGCTCATTCTGTTAAAAAGAATCCTGAGAAAGTCATATCATGAACTTATAATCGTGAATCCAGGGCTTAAAGTTCTCAGGCACCATGCCTGAATTGTATAATTAAAGTTACTTCAATACTTCAAGCTATAGTGCGTAGTTTCTAAGTAATGACAACTGCGCTGTCGGCGCGTCCACATGATACAAGCCTTCTGTGATCACGCACCGCTCCCCCCACCCCTCCTCCACACAGTTGCTAGTAGCCAAGGAGGACACGGAGGATTAAAAAAACATGATGACTCTTCAGAAGAGGTCATTATCTTCACTCGAGTATTTGCGCGGGAAAGTCACCGGACGCCACAATCTTCTGAACATAGTCACACTGAGAAATACAGAGAGAGCTGTGTGGAGCTGATAGTCTTAATTAGCTTTGTAGTAGCTCATTTGGCTTGAATGTAACGGGCGTTCATTAATATCAAAATATTGTATATAAGTAGGTTATGCACTACAGCTTTAATAAAACTTAAGTCAATACATTGTACACATTTCCTCCAGGGCAGCATTTCAGGCTCACAATGGGTTTCTTGCCTTAAAGGTGCTCTGTGAGTTCCTGCATGGTTTCAGCGATATTTCATTTTTGTCTCAAATCGTAGGCATCTCTCCTTGATCCGCTAGCTGCCTGCCCCCTGAACACACCGTGAAAAAGCCCGGTCTCGGGAGACAACACAGGGGTCGCAAACGTCAAACAAACACTAGAGGCACAGGCTGTGCACCAAAATACAACAAACACGTTCCAGCCAATCACCGACAAGATGGTTGGGGGACTCATAGTGCACCTGTAACCCCTGTAAATCATATTGAATCGTGAGCCGCGTGTATCGTTAGATTCCTTGTGATTAGCTCCCCTGTGTTCGTTTTCCACCAACATCCATTTTTCCTCAGTAAACCTCTTTGTCTCTGCATGTTTCAGGATGGATCATAATGACTGGCAGCGAGGGAGAAGTAGAGGGCACCGGCGCAACAACGACGACGATGACGGTGAGAAAACGAAAGATTTAACCTGCAAGAAAGTAAAGTGGAGCCCCGTAAAGCCCTGGGTGAACTGCGTGTCAGTGGCTTCGTTGTACAGTAGTGTACTTTGTTTGGGAAAATAGGAATATGCACAATATAAAAGCCCTTAAAGGGATAGTTCAGATGTCTTGAAGTGTGTTTGTATGAGCTACTTCTCCATTGTCAGTGTGTTAGCTACAGTAGATGGCGGTCAGCACGACAGTTTGGAGAAGAAGCCAGGAGTACCGACACGGAAGATAAGCAACGTCCTGCTGTGGACGGGGGGGCAGCAGCTTAACACATTCTAGACTCCTAAAAACATCTCTATCCGTTTAAGTGGACGCTATATTTAGAGTATTTATTTATTTAAAGATGGGAAGATATTCCCATTTATCTGTGTGTTTGTGTGTTTATTGTTCTATTACACTAATGAGAACTCTGCTTTACAACACTCCACAATCTGTCTCTCTCTCTCTCTCTGTCTGTCTCTGTCTCTCTCTCTCTCTCTCTCTCTGTCCATCTCTCTCTCTCTCTCTCTCTCTCTCTCTCTCTCTCTCTCTCTCTCTCTCTCTCTCTCTCTCTCTCTCTGTCCATCTCTCTCTCTCTCTCTCTCTCTCTCTCTCTCTCTCTCTCTCTCTCTCTTTGTCTCTCTCTCTCTGTCCATCTCTCTCTCTCTCTCTCTCTCTCTCTCTCTCTCTCTCTCTCTCTCTCTCTCTCTCTCTCTCTCTCTCTCTCTGTCTGTCTGTCGCTCTCTCTCTCTCTCTCTCTCTCTCTCTCTCTCTCTCTCTCTCTCTCTCTCTCTCTCTCTCTCTCTCTCTCTCTCTCTCTCTCTCTCTCTCTCTCTCTCTCTCTCTCTCTCTCTCTCTCTCTCTCTCTCTCTGTCCATCTCTCTCTCTCTCTCTCTCTCTCTCTCCATCTCTGTCTCTGTCTCTCTCGCTCTCTCTCTCTGTGTCTGTCTGTCTCTCTCTGTCCATCTCTCTCTCTCTCTCTCTCTCTCTCTCTCTCTCTCTCTCTCTCTCTCTCTCTCTCTCTCTCTCTCTCTCTCTCTCTCTCTCTCTCTGTCCATCTCTGTCTCTCTATCAATTCAATTAAATTCAAAGGGGCTTTATTGGCTTGAAAGTTTCAATAACAATGTTGCCAAAGCTTCAACATTTTGTCCAAATATTTGGACAAAACACAACAAACAGTAATATGAACATTAACACAATATTAGGACGATTTATATTAATTATAAAAATCTATTTGTATGGCAAATATGAAAACAAAAGTTATTAAGCAATAGGCAGGGAAAATAAAAAATGTGTGTGTGTGTGTGTGTGTGTCTGTGTGTGTGTCTCTCTCAGAGGCCCAGCCAGTCTACATCGGTGTTCCAGTTTCCCACAGACGGAAAAGGCGCAGACATCGCTCCAACGTCAGTGACGCTGAACGTGACATGCGTCACTCCCACTATGATCACCACACGCACGGCGAGCACTCGCAGCGCGGGTACTACCACGACAGAGAGGAGCACTACGACGATGACGAGGGCAGTGCAGAGCACCACCAGCACGCCAACCTCTCAGGTTAGAAAATACACGTCTACGTCGTCTACGCGTGTCCTGCGCGCACGAAACAAAAGAAGCAAAGCCAAAAACACAACACAGAAAATACTCCGAAAAAGAATGTGCTTTTTGAAATTTAAAGCATTAAAACACGTTTCATAGAAACTCAAAATACAAGTATATGAACCTGAAAATGAGCATGATATTGGGACCTTGACGTGAAAAAATGAAACACATCAAACCTTTTTGGTGCTTTGGGGTTTGACCTATGCTCTTATAACTGAAGCACCGCCTGCATTAAGAGTGTGTGTGATGAGGTAGAAGTTGCTAGTGCGTGCATGTATGTGATGAATATTTTGCAGCAGGGTCCCAGTTCCCAAGGGGCCATGAAGTCTGAAGCCTGTAAGCTGATTAGAGCTGAGGAACTCCAATCTGTGTGTGTGTGTGTGTGTGTGTATGTATGTGTGTGTGTATGTGTGTGTGTGTGTGTGTGTGTGTGTGTGTGTGTGTGTGTGTGTGTGTGTGTGTGTGTGTGTGTGTGTGTGTGTGTGTGTGTGTGTGTGTGTGTGTGTGTGTGTGTGTGGTATGCTTTGTATTTTGGCCGATTCCAGTCAGGATTCGTACCAAGCGTGTACACCAGAAAACAAAGACCTGAGGTGGATAGTTTTGAAGGCACTGATGCAGGACGGTTGGGGGTTGTCAGAGCAAGAAAGTAGAAGTTACGTTGAGTGAGGATGCCCTTGCTGTTTTTGCATGTTTGTGTTTGTCTGAGTATGTGTGTGCGTGCTTGGGCTTCTGGGAGGAGAGTACTAGAGGGCCCTGTGGTGTGTGTCAACCCTCTTAAAGCCTCTGGCTCTTTGCTGCTTTGGATATTTCAGTGGATTTCTGCCACAGCTTAGAGAAGACCTGTTTTGTTCTCTCTCTCTCTCTCTCTCTCTCTGTCTCTCTCTCTCTCTCTCTGACTGATTGAAGGCGCAGGTTTTCACAACTTAGACCGACAACACGCCGAGTCATACGTGGCTAATTGAAACAACAAAAAGTGGCTGTGTGGGAAATCTAAAGAAAGTCAGCGGAGAAAAGGAGCATAAAAAAGACGTATGCTAGAGGGAGCGAGAGTGTTTTTAACTTCTCCCCACTCATGGTGGCGAGCTAAGGATACTCGGCCTCAACAAGAGGACAGGAAGCTAGACGCCCAAGGCAAACCCTGAGGATCTCTCTCCAGTTACCTTTGGGTCTTACTGTAACTCTGTTCAGTGGATCCAGTGAGCATGCAGGACCGCGGGGTGTCTTTTCCCTCCATTATGGCCTCGCGCTGGACCCTACCTGGCTCCCAAATAGGTAAATTTTAGCACAAGGGAAGAGGGGGGGGGGGGGGAAGCCTGGATAAAGAGTAGGGCTGCATGATATGAGGAAAATATGCGATAATGTTGTTGACTATTGTGACAACAATATTTCGTGCGATGAACAGATACCAAAGTGTACTCAGTTGTGCTTATCTGCTGCTTTCAGTATAACTAGCTAAGGCTGGGCGATATGAAGAAAATCAGATATCACGATATTTTTGACCAAATACCTCGATATCGATATTGCGGCGATATTATAGGGTGGAAAATTGGTGCTTTGACAAAATATCTTCACACTTCACACACAGATTTTAGATAAATAATCATCAGTAATGTGGACATAATGTCTAAGTGAGGAAAAGGCAAATAATAGAACAGCTACATACTATAACAGTCTGGTAAGTTCAGAAAAGTACATCACTTTACTGTAATGCAGCATTTAAAACCAGGAAAAGACAACACTTATGTCATATCACGATATTACAATATCCAAAATCTAAGACGATATCTAGGCTCATATCACGATATCGATATAATATCCATATATTGCCCAGCTCTATGTCTAACTGTGTGTCAGTCACTGCTCATACATACGCATTCATTCTCCCTTGTGGGGGGAGGGGCTTAGGAGACCGTTTTGGGCTTTAGCGGAAAGGGGGGGAGGGACTGAGAAGTTGTCCATGTTCCTGGATCTTCACAATCCTACCTACAGCACCTTTAAGTTAAATATAAAAGGCACACAAAAAAGAAAAAAGAATGACAGTTACATTTTAAAGTGCAGTTTTCTGCTGATGTTTTCTGTCAACTAAATCTTCCGCGATATGTCGCAGCTTTTTGCGATGTCTTGATTGCGCCAGGTGATATCGCGATGACTTTAGAAAAATGATATATATCGTATAATAAAGAGCTCCATTTCTCCTGTGTGTCTCTAGGGCTGAATGATGAATCGTTTTCAAACCAAAATCCAGATTTGAGAGAAGACATTAATCGCGATTAATCGAATGTGCAATATTTAGTTGAATGTTTGGTGTAACATTTGCTTTTATTAATATATTTACTGTTTTTTCATAAGAATAAAACATGCTGGAATAATGTTACATATCACAGATTGTTTACAGAACTGTCCTATTTTCAGTGGATCTTTCGTTTATTTTTTATTCATGTTCAAAAGGGGTAGGAAGAAGAACTTTTCTGGTCTTAACCCATCTTCATTTTTATACATATTTATAGATAACATAAATCCATTCATAGATAATAGAAATTCAAATTCAAAAGACCTTGAGTGTCACTTTTATACACACATGCGGTTAAAGTGTGTTGATTTACGGTTTAACCCTCATGTCGTCCTCGTTTTCAAAGTCTTT
>NC_135870.1:3237594-3335094 GCF_031162955.1 Sander vitreus | reverse complement strand
ACATTTACTGTTCAATATGTTGCAGTTTTACACACAAGAAAGTGAGCAACTTAAGCTTGACGGACATGTTTTGCATCTAGCGTCTCACGTTCATCTCAGTAAGCTAGCAAGAGTTCACAACAGACAACTTCCGTGTAGGCTACTTCAAAATAAAAGCACTTCCTGTGACGGTTCGCAGTAAAACTAAATTACTGTTAAACAAATAAGGTTGTGTACCTTTTCACATGTCAGCTGTAAATCAAGTACCGTAAATAATGTAAATAGTGTGTTTTAATCACACTTTGATTTACCATTTCCTTTATACTGTTTTAAACTAAACAACATGAATTTCTTAGTCAAGTGCTTTAAACAAACATTTCACAACAGGCAACAAAACAAAAACAACAACAAAAATATGGTGTTTTTTTATTAAACCATGTAAACCTATTCTGATATAACCACTAAATACAATTATGTACCTGAAAATGAGCATGATATGAGCACTAAAGCATTTAAACTAAGTTTTGTGTTGGAGTTTGTAACATTCCAAAATCTTAATTTTGACATAAAGATTTTCATTTTCACTGTAAATGCGTATCGGTTCCAAATATCAGTTATCGGTTTCATTAACTACTAATAGTAATACTAATAGTATCGGTATCGGCCTCTAAAAACCAGTATCGGTCGATCTCTAGCAGCCCTAAGGAAATGTGGGACTGACTCTGTCTGACTCTGTCTCCTTGTTTTCAGTGTCCCCTGCAGCAGAGCGGCTGCGCCACATCCTGGGGGAGGATGACAACACCCCGACACCCACAATATTCACCGAGATGGACACACTGCAGAACGAGGGTGGCGAAATAGAGTGGAAAGAGTCTGCGAGGTACATACACGGACGCACACACAAAACACGCAGGCGCCTGAGGGTCAGAGCTTTCATTAGTTTAGGATTTGGGGTCACCTTTGACGGGATTTAAAGGGGGAAGGTTGAGACATTACAGGACTTCAGCACTACATGTGATTAAAGCTACAGTTTAGATTAAACAACGGCACCCTGCTGGGCAGCGGTGGGAGAAGTATTCAGATCCTTAAGTACTGATACCACACTGTAGAAATACTCTGTTACAAGTAAAAGTCCTGCATTGTAAATGTTACTCAAGTAAATGTCTGTATCATCAGGAAAAAGCTACTTAACCCTTGTGTTGTCTACCCGTCAACCATGCAGCGTTTTGTTGTTCTGGGTCAAAATTGAAACTTTTTTTCAACATTTTGGACGTCTTTTTCGACCCATTTTGTTGCGTTTCCATCGATGTTTTTGTCACTTTTTCCCCAACGTTTTTTTCTGCATCTTTTGATGTTTTTGTCACTTTTTTCAACGTTCTTTTATAAAAAAAAAAAAAAAAGGAACAAAAAAAAAAAAATTCAAATGCTATGAAATTGAATAAAACTTGTGAAGAGCGTTGTAGGGAGCAATCCACGTTATTTCATTTGAAAATCTGGTTGAAAGAAACCCAAATTTCTGATATAGAAACATTTTGAAAATGGGTCAAATTTGACCCGAGGACAACAGGAAGGGTTAAAGTATTAAAAGTAAAAGTACTCACTGCAGAAAAGTCCTCCCATTGTAGAAAGAGTAGAGGATCCAACCAGCTGTGTGTTTAACGGTCTGATCATCTCAGCTGGACTTGTAGCCGTTATATTGTCGGCTAGTTTACTTTAGAATAAAACATCAGATATATAAACTACATGTGTTTAGTGTGCAGTAATCTTAATGTGTAAAGTAACTAGTAACTAAAGCTGTAACAGATGAATGTAGCGGAGTAACTAAAGTAACTAGTAACTAAAGCTGGAACAGATGAATGTAGCGGAGTAACTAAAGTAACTAGTAACTAAAGCTGGAACAGATGAATGTAGTGGAGTAACTAAAGTAACTAGTAACTAAAGCTGTAACAGATGAAAGTAGCGGAGTAAAAAGTCCAACATTTCTCTCTGAAATGTAGCTGAGTAGAAGTAGAAAGTGGCATGAAAAGAAAAGACTCAAGTAAAGTACAAGTACCTCAACATTTGGACTGAAGTACAGTAGTGGAGTAAATGTACTTAGTTACATTCCACCACTGGTGCTGGTTGACACTCCTGAACTTGAACAAATCAAATCATCAGAGACGAAAAAGTCTGGTTTAGGAACCGGTATCGAAGTCACGGTATTGGTATCGAAAATGTTTGAACGATAGCCAGGCCTAGAGCCAAGCAACTGTTATATCAAAGTTTTGTTTACTTGCAAGTAGAATCACTTACCAGTACTCGCAGCACAAGTACAGAAAGTGACTGCCGTAAGCCTCAAACAGTAGCTTATTTATGTGTGAAATACAATCATAACAGAATTTGATGTCGTCAGTAGTCTATCTTGTCAGTTTCGATGTCGTCTCCTCTATCTGGTCAGACTCGATGGCGTCCCCTTTATCTGGTTAGAGAGACGCATGTTCTGTCCTCGGGCCCCAGTCAAGATAGCCAATGACTCCATGTTATGTTGGGGGCAAGTAGTGTTATGGTTTCTTACTATGCAAATAGTTTAATTTAACAGAGAGAGAAGAATAGTAATCACTATAATAGTATTCTATGCAAACAGTTTAATAAATAACAAGAGAGAAAGTATGTATCATAATTTTCCCTAACAGCCACTTTCTCCTCCCCCCGTCTCTGCAGGTGGGTGAAGTTTGAGGAGAAGGTGGAGGAGGGCGGAGAGAGATGGAGCAAGCCTCATGTGTCCACGCTGACCCTCCACAGCCTGTTTGAGCTCCGGACCTGTCTGCAGACAGGAAGCATCCTGCTCGACCTGGAGGGCTACTCACTGCCTCAGATCGTTGGTGAGTCCCCCGTAACCTGACTCCTCCAGGTGGATTGCTTCGCATTTGCTCGGCATATCCATCTGGGAACTTTCCGTTGGAGAACTTTTGGGAAGGGGCGAAAATACTGGTTAGCTGATTGGATAAACCATCTGTCTATCACCACCTATGTTGGTGATAGACGGGCCAAATCAACCAATCAGATCAACGATATATCAAACTCTTGCCGAAACCAGTTGGGAGAAGAGCAACATCTTTTCCTCCGAGAAAAGCCTCCAGCGCCGTTTTTTGCTCTTCTTTCAACGAAGGAATACTTTCTAATTCGGATAAAACTTGTGCGATAGCTACGCTCATCTCATCCGTGGAAGCCGCCACGTTGTTTAGACTGAACAGTCGCTTCTCGTTGCGTCAGCGTCACACCTAAACCCGCCTCAAACCAATGCTGATTGGTCGGTCCTTTGGCGAACGGCTCCAAATTTTCTCTGTCTCAAGATGCCAGACTGATCTGTGAGTGAAAAACTGGAGCTCTGAGATCAGGACGGTCTCACGAGGCTAATGGCCACGGTTTCCCCCAGAAAACTTTTATGAGGGCCTGGCTCGAGTCAGTCACAGACTGACGACCCGAGAGTTTCTGAGATAACAGAATCATGGAAGGAATCGCAAAATTGAGAGTTTCAAAAAGCTACAAGACAGATTCCACAGGGCCCTACATTAAAGCTATGTCCCAGTTCAGGGGCTGCAGCCTTTCGGATGGTTGCATTCGTAGACGATTGTGTCACGCCGGCACGACGAAGGCTGTCCCATTTCATTTCATTTCATTTCGAAGGCTCCTTCAAATGCGGTCCACAAATGCGACACCCTTTTACAGAATTCGGGGGACCCAACGGTTGTATCCTTCGGTAGCCCCGGGATTCCCAACATTCATTTCGGCATTCAATCAGACGCACAGGCAAACACAAACGCTAACAACCAATATTGTGTTTTTTTTTTAATTTTCGTTTGTTATTTCATTATTAAATTGACTTCTGAGAATGTTTTAGGCGAGAAATGAACTGTGTAGATGTCAAATATAGGCACTGTATTTTTACAAATATTTACCATGTGAAGCACTTTGTGACTTTGTCTGTAAAAGGTGCTATATCAAATAAATGTATTATTATTATATTATATTCAACAACGGTATCACATATGTTCCTCATATCGTGCAGCCCTAGTTCAATCCATGCAGAATCCCCTTTATGTGTTCATGTGAATTCACCTGGGCTCTGAACTCTGACTCCAGATGAGATCGTGGATCGGCAGATAGCTGATGGTCTCATTCCTCCGGATCTGAAGGAGAAGATCAGCTTCGTGTTGCTCAGGAAGCACCGTCACCAGACCAAGAAACCGATCCACCGCTCGCTGGCAGACATCGGAAAGTCCTCCAACGCTGCATCCAGTGAGTTTGTGCGCCGTTTCTGTTTACTTTTCAACCACCAATCACCAAAAGCGATGTAACTTTCTAATTCAAATCCCGATGCCTCCTTTTGTTTTCTGCCCCTATGATCACCGCCTGTTACACCTTTGCTCGTAAAAATCACCTCCTCTGTGCTCATCGTTTTCACATCTGCTGCTGCTGCTGCTGCTCTGTCAGACCGCAGTCCTCAGGTTAATCTGAAATATAGCACTAATTCAGCTTCTGGAATCCACCGCTCCACAGAAGACCTACACTCTCGGCAGCCAAGCAGCCTTAGCCACCTGCGTGAGTCTGAACGCACCACACAAACACACAAACACACACACACAGATAAAGTTCTTCCTATTTAGTAAGAGCATGTGAACCGAGTGGAGGGTGAGAATTTCCGTTCCTCGCTCACAGAGCTGTATGTTTGCCCCGCTCAAATCACTCCTTCTTCAAAAAAAGAAAAAACCTGCGTTGTATTTTAAAGAGCCCCTGTTACTGTATACTCATTAGCAGCATCATGTATGTACTCTTGGGGCGATCAGGCACGTATGTACGCTTCACGGGCTATACACTTACGCGCCCAGTGTGTTTTCACTGTAAGCCTCTCACATGGTTTCATTTAAATAACTGTTCATACTTGTAGTGCGTTTACTTAAAAACGTAACCCAACACAAGCGGCGAAGAAAAAGTTACACACAAACATAATCTGCTTTGTGAATAATTTTCAAAAGAAGAAAATCAAGCCGTCAACACATTTTTTGGGCCTTTATGACATTCACAATGTGTTTTGGCAAGAAACATTGCATGTAAACGTAAGTTTTAAAGAGGATTTCGAGTGCAGGACTTTTTATTCTAATAGAGTATTTTAACATTGTCCTATTGAGTACTTCTTCCAACGATACACACTCAACATTTGCAGCTATTGACCTAAATTTCAAACTTTCTCACTTCCTTAAAGGGATACTTCACTGATTTAGCATTAAGCTTTGTATCAGTAGAAACCCGGTAGTATTGTTGAATGACCGTGCTTCCCTCCCTCATGTCCCCCTGAGACGAGAGATCTCTGTATTGTGGGTCTGGAAAAAAGCCTCTTATGATGCATAAATCGTCACTTTGCGTCATAAGAGGCATTTTTGCCCAGAGGCTATGGACTAAAGCCAGTAGTAGGAGTTACTTCCGCATGTTTCCAACCCGCCCAAACCCGCCCAGGGGGTTGGACTGTTGGCTTTCCCTGAGTATTCCCGAGGCAAAACGAAGGTCAGCCATCTTGAAGCATGGCTAACAGGCTCCGTCTTTTCAACAGAAAACTTTTACAACAATTATGTGCATTCAAACTACCGCACAAGTGTACCACCGGGATACATTGGTACAGATCGGAAAATATGAAGGACACTTTATTGCAGACGGAATACTCGACACACTACGCGAGCTTCGCCTGCTACGGAGACCAGCACCTCAGCCTGCGGTGTCGCCCGATACCGCTAGCCGGGGAAAGGGACCTCGACAGCAGTGTGCAGGAGTGGAAAGCAGCTAGGTTCGAAAGCTATCACTAGCCGGCCACCTGTTCCATCAATCCTGCTTGCAAGTGTCCGCTCATTAGACAACAAACTGGACTACATCCAACTTCAACCACACTCCCAACGCGAGTTCAGAGACTGCTGTGTTTTTGTTGTTGTGGAAACAACAGTGTACCGGACTATCAGACAGACGGAATCTGCGGCGGAGTGGGACAAAAAAATCTACCGGGGGTCGGGGGAGAGATGAATGTTCGGAAATAAGAGGTTGCTGTGGCCCGCCGTACAGGTTAGTTTGACCAGCGGGCAGCAGCGGTGGCCGGAGCGGGCAGCTGCGGCGGCTGGAGCGAGCAGCTGTGGCAGCCAGAGCGAGCAGCTGCAGCAGCCGTAGCGGGCAGCGGCCGGAGCGGGCGATCACGGGGGGACATCCTCAGCAGTGAAACGCGAACGGGGGCTGGCTAGCTAGGTGGAAAGCTAACGCTAGCCGGCAACCTGTTCCATCAATCCTGCTTGCAAGTGTCCGCTCATTAGACAAAAACTGGACTACATCCAACTTCAACCAAACTCCCAACGCGAGTTCAGAGACTGCTGTGTTTTTGTTGTTGTGGAAACAACAGTGTAGCTGACTATCCTGCCTGTTTCTCTGTCGCCGGGTAAGAGTGGAGATGAGCTGTGTTAACACGGACTTGTGCAGAAATGAGCTGCTTGTATCCAACGAAATGCTAACCGCTGGTGGAGTTTGTGACTATTAAATGCCGACCATTCTACATTCCACGCAAATGTACGACTGTGTTTATAATCGTGTTTACAGTCCACCAAGCGCTAATGCTAGTATGCGTTAGCTGAACTTTACGGAGCATATGTGTGTGCACTAGCTAAATGTAGCCTGTTTCGTATGTCGTTTTTATATAAGGTTGTTTTTATATATTTTAAATGTGTAACACCACTTGAGCCACGGTGAAACGTTGTTTCGTGTAAATGGTTCAAATGACAATAAAACACATTTGAGTTGAATGCTGCCTCACTGTCTGTCTGTAAACGGTAGGCGTGGCTTGGGAGTGGAATCTAAAGCAGCGAAGCAAGTGCATTCTGGGATTTGGTGTCTTTCATCCATCCATTTTCTGGCTTATCTCGGCCTAGAAGGCAAGAATTTCTATACTTTTTTCACATTTCTACTACATAAGTGACCCAATTTAAAGATATATTCGTCTTTCCAACGGTGAAATATCCCTTTAACTTTTCTGCTTATTCTTTTTATTTTTTTTTAACACACATAAATAACTGATCCCAGCTAACTCCCTGCTGCTGCATGATTTCAACACTTGGGATGGCTTAGTGCACACGTGTCAAACTCAAGGCCCGCGGGCCAAATCCGGGACCTTGCTAATTTTGATCCGGCCCTTACATACATTTAGGTTCACAATACATTTTGGCCCACCTAATTTTTGTCACTTCTCAGTTTTTTTTTTACATTTTTGGTGCTTTTTCCAAACGTTTTTGGCATTTTCTTTGACTATTTTGTCGACCAAACTGTAAGTGAGAAGACTATATGAGACATGCAATAATACAGTCAAAGATATTTGACTTTTCCCGTGACATAAAAGCAATAAACTCTATGTCTGGCCCTTGATGTGCTTCTCATTTTCTAGTGTGGCCATTAGGGGAGTTGAGTTTGACACCCCTGGCTTAGTGTGTGTAACTAATCACTATGAATACAATGTGTTGGCCATATTGTAAGTTTACTTAAGAGATCATGGTCATATTGTGTGCACCTCGGCTAATTTCTTTCGTGAATCTAACTGGGTGAAAAGGATTAGGAAAGGCTCTGTGTGGTATGTTCTTGTTCTCTCTTTGTTCAATTTCATTTGTTCCCAAATCTGCTTTGAGAAAGAAAAAGGAAAAAAAGGGGGAAATTACTCATTAAAATATAATCCCCCCACAGAAACAACTTTTCATTGTGAAATTCTGGCACACATTGCAGACTTATAACCCTTTTAATTGGATGAAATTTGCATTTGTTTACTCGGCTATTAAAGAATGAACTCACTGAGAAACTTCTTTTTTTAAACCTAGGATGGCAAATTGTGTGTTTAAAAATATCAAATACAAGTGTGTGTGGTTCATTTGCAGGTCAAGCCCAGAGCCGAAGCATGAACGATATTTCGGACACGCCAAGCACAGACCAGGTAACTGTTATGTTCAATATTAAATGTGTGTGTGTGTGTGTGTGTGTGTGTGTGTGTGTGTGGGGGTGCTTTTGTAGGGTTCAGCTTCCACTAGGCTATATCCTTGACGTTCCACTTCCGGGATTGCGGCTTTTCTCCGGCTCTTAGCGCCACCCAAGGCAATTCTGATTGGTTTAAAGAAAGGCCAATAAACCAGAGCATGTTTTCCTCTCATCCCCGAATGCTATGAGGAGTAGCCAGACCCTCCCCCAGCGCGCTTTGGAGAAAAAGTCGCCTTTTTCGAGACCTTTTTGAATGGCGGTTACGATTTCGGCTCCTAACGATCACAAAAACAAATGTAATCGAGAACAACGTATTATTTTGATTTGTTTAACTGTTTCCCCGTTTTTAAACTTGAATAAATGCAACAGCTTTCCAAAAGTCAACCAGTCATCGTGTTAAATAATTGCGGTTTCAATACTTGACCATAATCGAGAAGCCCTAGCATCCTCAGGGTAATTTCCCCGGACTTTCTCAGACAAAGCTCCTCCAGAGTTTTTTAAACGTTGAGAAGTTGTTCTCGTGACAAGTAAACTGAACCTTTTATGTGTAAAAATATAATGAATTAATATCTGCATATTAAACATATTCAGCTGTGCCTTTACACGGTCACCCTGTGAGCTTTTATTGATTTATAATCAGCTAATATCCTGTTGCCTTTGGGAGAATAACGATTATTTCAGTTGTGTGCACAGATAACATGAAGATAACAGATGGCATGAAGTGAAATATCCCTCTCTATTTATAGGTGTGAGTCTGTGGGTGTTTTGTTTTTTGCATGTTGCTTTTTTTCCATTTTTATTTGAAATAGGAACAGATGCTAAGACATAGACATTTGTGCAACAAATCTCCAATGTACAGCATCACAGCATTTACTGTATAGCTATTGCTAATTTCTAATACCCGTCCCTAAAAGGGCTTTTAAACAGTCATAAAAACAAATTGCCCATATTATGAAAAAAACACTTTTTGGCGGGGATTTGGGGTGTTATTTTGTGTCTCTGATGCTTCCACACGCATACAAACTTGAAAAAAAAAACATCCATGCTGTTTTGAGTGAGATACGGTTTCTGAACGTGTCCTGCCTTCAGTCTCCGGGTGAGCTGGTCAACATCTGCACGGCTTTCTACGTCACTAGCCGAAACGAGGTGGCTAACTGGCAAAACACTGCTACAACACACACAAGTTCACCCTAATCTACAAAAGAACTATTTCCATGTCCCTGTTCTGCAGGTATTCCACGCAAAGTTGGAAGTCGTTTAGAAGAAGTCTCCCAGCTAATCCTGCCTTGTACTACTGAAGTTAGAGAAACAGCTAGCTAGCTGATGTGATCCTTACCTAGCTACTGAGCATGTGCGACTCGCAACAAAGATGGAACAGAAGTGAGAGGTCTCACTCTGTAGCTAAAACAGAGAGCTCAACACACAGGGTGAAAAGAGGAGCTGCAGCAATGTTCAGTACAACAAGAATATGGTGTTTTCTGAAAATTAAACCATGTAAACCTATTCTGGTACAACCTCTAAATACAATTATGAACCTGAAAATGAGCATAATATGGGCACTTTAAACATTGCCTCATTAAGGTGTCTGGATGTAACTTTCAGTTTGTGTTGATTCTAGCGGCCGCTTTGGACAAAAGCGGTGGTGTTTTTACCACACCTGCTCTTTTCTTTATGGTGCTGTATTGCCCACTGTATGCATGTTTTGCTCAGACAGAAAATCATTCATTTAACAATAAGAGAATACGTTACAGATCCACTGGTCTGTAATGGTTGCATCATGTCACAGAGAGCCTGAGGAGCCCGTTCATGGAGGCACTTCCAGATGAGATTGGAATTTGCAAATGCAATGTAGTTGTCAAATCTTAACACGTTCATATGTCTCCGGACGTGACAATGATGTGATCTGGTTGGCCTTTTGCCTAATATTTTTAATGCACGATTTTGTGTTTGTGTGTAAAACACAAACACAAAGTTGAGACTTGTTTTACGTGGAGGCACACAGAGTTTGTTAATCCCTCTAATCCACACAGCCTGGTAGCTGTTGAGTTGTGTTTGTGCATGTGCCTGCATGCGGGTTTCTACTTATGAGCGTGTGTTAGTGTGCAGATTTCTAAGCTTCTGTTGTTTCTCTGAGCTTAATTGTTATTATTTGTTCACAGAAGCTGGCACGGCACCTCCATCTTTCTTTGAGACAACCAATATGAACGCTCATACAGTACAAGTACAAGACGTCGTAACATGTACTGTGGTGCCTACTAGGGGGAGACAGATGGCAACTGAAATAGATTATTCTTTAAAGGGTTATTTCGGGGGTTTTCAACCTGGACCCTATGTTCCTATGTTTTTGTGTGTGAGTGACTGATAGGAACAACAATCTTTGAAATTGGTCCAGTATTAAGTTTGAACGCTGTAACCGGCAGCCACAGACCGGGCTGCAATGAAACCCTATGGGGCAAATATGCATCATCAATTTGGTCCACTAAAAGGGCTGTTTTCGCCGCTGACAGGCTCAGATTATTATTCTAAGTGTCTGACAACATTATGGAAAGGATCCCTTCAGAGATTGACCTTTAAAACCTCTTTGAGACCTTTCTGTTTATCCAGAAACAGCTCTGAAGTCGCTAGCGCTAAACCCACCAGACTCCATTTAAAAAAGCAATACTTTTAGCGTGTATAGAGCCAACATATTTTCACATTTAAATCAGTAAACTATGTGTTTATTTCAACCAAAACTAGAGTAGTGATGGTTGTAAAAGTGGAAAGAGGACCCAAAACGGCTTTTCATAGTTTTATTTTGTTTCTGTCGACTTTGAATGAAGTTAATTTTACGATGCTAAAACTACTGTTTATTTACATGGAGTCTGGTGGGTGTAACAAACGCAATTTGACGGATGTTTTTACTCTTTAACAGAAAGGTCGACCTCCTTAGAAATCCTTTCCATAATGTTGTCAGACACTTAGAATATTAATCTGAGCCTGTCAGTGGCAAAACGAGGACTTTTGTGAAGGTAAATACAAGCTGGACAATTGCCCTATTAACTGACATTGTTGCTTGTTTCACCGCTGCCGACTGCAGCGATCTCTCTCAATACTGGATCAATGTCAAAGGTTGTTGTTCCCATCAGTCACTTAGACACAAAAACATAGGAACATAGGGTCCAGGTTGAAAAAAACAGTAGTTACCCTTTAATTAGTCAATAGCGTGAGAGATTAAAATGTCTTGTTTGTGGTTTCTTAGGACCAAGAAGTTGTGGGAGAGTGAATGAGGACCAGTTGTTGAGTTGACTCCGAAAGCCGCATTAACAGATTATGAGGAGATTTTAATTTAAGCACCCACCACTCCGCTGCCACGTGTTTCCTTGGTTCAGAGGAGGCGGAGGAGGAGGAGGGCCTCGGATACTGTGGAAAACATGTGCTGAGTATACAGCTACCCAAACAACTCTGTGAGGCTGAAACCCAAATTGAAAGATGCATAAAAGTTGAGGTCAAATGTTTGTTTTTGATCCTAACTAGTCACGGTGCAGTCTATATATCGACGACGTTCCACTTTGGGGATTGTTCCTGTGCCGTCGGATATTCCGCTGGATGTCCCTCTTTTCGGCCGGATGTCCGTCCCCTTCCTCTTTCTTTGTGTTGGCGTTCTTCTGCTACTTGGGCGGAGTGATTTGCTCGCAGCACCTGAGAAGCCCCATGGTGAGGAGCAGAGAGTTCGCCTGGAGTTAGCGCGAATCACTCCGCCCAAGTAGCAGAAGTAGCAGTGCTTCGCCTTCTGAGAATATAGTTCCCAGTATGTATACGGTTAGAAGATGGCTGTGTCTTATGCGACCTTGTTATTTGTACATGCTGTGACTATACAAATCACAACATGTAAATAGGAACATGTTGGCGTTATTTTGTCACTTATTGGGAGCAGTAGGCTAGTTGGAGCCAGTTACCTCCAGGATCTGTGCTAAACTAGGCTAGATGGAGCCAGTTACCTCCAGGATCTGTGCTAAGCTAGGCTAGATGGCGCCAGTTACCTCCAGGATCTGGGCTAAGCTAGACTAGATGGAGCCAGTTACCTCCAGGATCTGTGCTAAACTAGGCTAGATGGAGCCAGTTACCTCCAGGATCTGTGCTAAGCTAGGCTAGATGGCGCCAGTTACCTCCAGGATCTGGGCTAAGCTAGGCTAGATGGAGCCAGTTACCTCCAGGATCTGGGCTAAGCTAGACTAGATGGAGCCGGTTACCTCCAGGATCTGTGCTAAGCTAGGCTAGATGGAGCCAGTTACCTCCAGGATCTGTGCTAAGCTAGGCTAGCGGTGGGTGCATCAGACAGAGTTACGACACGCACGGAGATGAGAAGGGTATGCATGGACTCATCTAACTCTGGGGGATACCGGGAATAAGACAAAGTCCCAATAAGTCAAGTAGAACTTCATTTGTCCCCAAAGAGCAATTGGTTTTGCAGCAGTGACCACACAAGATCAATACAAATACAACAATAAATAGCAAACATGTAAGAACAAAAAACTAAACAAATTTAAACAAATGTAAACTTTATTCCAATAAAAAAAAATGTAAAAGCAATGTTTATCATGCGTGGTTGTGGTCAAGCTGTTATGACCTTATCCTATTTAAGTTTACTGCTCATTGATATGATTTAGTTTATTGGGTTGCGATGGAGGTTGGATAGTGACCCAAACCAGGCTGATATATTGAAGGTTATTACTGATTTCAAGAGGCTCTGCTGACACTTAGAAAAATATAGTTTTTAATGTTTGGTTGTTGCATTTTTTAGAATTCTTTTTTTAAAGATTATTTTTGGGGCATTTTAGGCCTTTATTGACAGGACAGCTGAAAAAATGAAAGGGGAGAGAGAAGGGGAATGACATGCAGCAAAGGAGTACTTCGTCGAGGAGTACACCTCTATACAGTATATAGGCGCCCGCTCTACCAACTGATCTATCCGGGCACCCAGGTTGTTTTTTGTGTCATTTTCTGTATCGCGTCAGTTGATCATGGCACACATCAGCAGTTAGGGTAAGGTCAGCTGCAGCGGCAATATGCCTCCAACACGTCATTTCTTCTCATGCTCCCCCTGTTTCTGTTCCTCTGTCTTCCGCCAGCTGAAGAATAAGTTCATGAAGAAGATTCCTCGTGATGCCGAAGCTTCCAATGTCCTGGTCGGCGAGGTGGATTTTCTGGACAAACCCTTCGTCTCGTTTGTACGTTTGGCTCAGGCCACCACTCTGGGAGGCCTCACCGAAGTCCCCGTACCGACAAGGTGGGTGTCTCTTATTCATTTCAATTCAACTCAAATAACTCTATTTGTTCTCAAGGGGCAATTCAAAGGCACAAATGGTAGCACATAAAAGGACAGTTCACAGACAAGGTACAAATATGAATAAATATATAAATAAATACATGTGCGTTCTATAGTGTTAATCTAGTAAAAGTAAAATAGGTCTCCTCTTTTATCTCTCTCCATAGAGTATGTGTTTTGCATTTATAAGCCTCTCATCCTTCTGTTCTGACAGGTTTCTCTTCATCTTGCTGGGTCCTCATGGCAAAACCAAGTCCTACAATGAGATCGGCAGAGCTATTGCTACGCTCATGGTGGACGATGTAAGTGAATGGCAGTGGTGGAAGAAGTATTCAGATCATTTACTTAAAGGGTAACTACTGTTTTTTTCAACCTGGAAACCCTATGTTCCTATGTTTTTGTGTCTAAGTGACTGATGGGAACAACAATCTTTGACATTGGTCCAGTATTAAGCGAGATCGCTGCAGTCGGCAGCAACGAAACAAGCTACGATGAAAGTTAATAGGGCAATTGTCCTCGTTTTGCCACTGACAGGCTCAGATTATTATTCTAAGTGTCTGACAACATTATGGAAAGGATTTCTAAGGAGGTCGAACTTTCTGTTAAAGAGTAAGATCCTTTTTTTAAACATAAGAAATTTAATTTTAAAATTGCGTTCGCTAAACCCACCAGACTCCATGCAAATAGTAAGTAGTAATTTTAGCATCGTAAAGTACACTTCATTCAGAGTCGGCAGAAGCAAAATACAACTATGAAAAGCTGTTTTGGGTCGTCTTTCCACTATTCCAACCATCACAACTCTAGTTTTGGTTGAAATAAACACATAGTTTACTGATTTACATGTGTAAATATGTTGGCTCTATACACACTAAAAGTGTTGCTTTTTTTAAATGGAGTCTGGTGGGTTTAACGCTAGCGACTTCAGAGCTGTTTCTGGTTAAACAGAAAGGTCTCAAAGAGGTTTTAAAGGTCAATCTCTGAAGGGATCCTTTCCATAATGTTGTCAAACACTTAGAATATTAATCTGAGCCTGAGCACTTTTGTGAAGCTGCACATTGTAGCTTGTTTCTCCGCTGCCGACTGCAGCGATCTCGCTTAATAGTGGACCAATGTCAAAGGTTGTTGTTCCCATCAGTCACTTAGACACAAAAACATAGGGTCCAGGTTCAAAAGAACAGTAGTTACCCTTTTAGTAAAAAGTACTAATACCACGCTGTGAAAATACTCTGTTACAAGTAGAAGTCCTGCATTGAAAATGTTACTTAAGTAAAAGTCTGTAAGTATCATAAGGAACATGTACTTAAAGTATTAAAAGTAAAAGTACTCAATGCAGAAAAATCCTTACATTAGAAACTGGAAACAATCTACTTGTAGGCCGTTATATTGTTGGTTAGTTTCATTTAGAATAAAACATCAGATTTTATAAACTACATGTGTGCTGTGTGCAGGAATCTTAATGTGTAAAGTAACTAGTAACTAAAGCTGTAACAGATGAATGTAGTGGAGTAAAAAGTACAATATTTCTCTCTGAAATGTAGCGGAGTAGAAGTAGAAAGTGGCATCAAGAGAAAAAACTCAAGTAAAGTACAAGTACCTCAACATTTGGACACAAGTACAGTACTGGAGTAAATGTACTTAGTTACATTCCACCACTGGTGACTGGAACTGTCCCACCTCCAATATACACGTTCAATTTGATTTGATTTCATTATTTTCCCCGTCAGCTGTTTAGTGATGTCGCCTACAAAGCCCGGGACCGTGAAGACCTGATCGCGGGTGTTGATGAGTTTCTGGATGAGGTGATTGTCCTCCCTCCAGGAGAATGGGACCCAAAAATACGCATCGAACCTCCCAAGAAGGTTCCATCGGCAGAAATGAGGCATGTACATTTATCACTTAATCATATCAAAAAGCCTACTCCTACTCAAAAAGCGATATTACAAAATTTCATTTCAGACTTTTATGTACTATTTTTATCATATAGTAACACTACTTTGTGAACCTAAAGACTTTGGTTAACTCATTTCAGGCACCTAAACAATTGGTACAACACATCATAAGTTAAGGTTTGTTTTCAAAAGAGATTTGAAGAATTTCAATAAGCCAACATCGACGTTTCAGCTTTAGCGCCAAATTATCTCTTCACACTTCTGGGACGCTCTGGGACAGATTTGGGTCTCACTATACAGAAAGCTGTTCACACTTTGATACCTATCTTTTTATTTTTTTTTAAATACAGCCACTTTAATGTCCACGTCTCCAGATTACTTCTTGACAAATGCCTTTAAATGAGCCCTGCCCCGGTTCTGTCTCCATGTTTACCGCAGGAAGTCAGTGCTGAACCTGAACGAGCTGGGTCAAATGAACGGCTCGGCCGGCGGCACAGCCGGAGGAGAAGACACGGAGTTTCCAGCTCCACATGAGCTTGGAGAGGAGCTGCAATTCACAGGGAGGTATGAGAGCACTGGGTCCAGCTAGGGTTCTAGCCTGGTTGACACCAGACCCTTCTCAGTTGTAACTGAGAGTGGGTCTGGTGAAGGTTCATTCACAGTTCATTTCCAAAGGGGCGTCACCAACGGACGCCGCTCAAATGCCTCTGGGCATAATTGATTAGTCCTTCAACCAATCAGACCAACGATCCAGGTGATGTAGCAGTGACAGCGGCATCAACGGGTTTGGTGACCATCATGTTGAATGTAAACAAAAAGCTGCTCGCCGTCGCTACGCTATCATCATCGTGTGAAGCCCGCCTCAACAGTTGTGATTGGTGCCTCGATTTGGAAAAATAGGAAATGGGCTTGAATGGGCTCTTGGCCAGACTGACTTGCAGAGCAAATCTCAAATTTGCCGGAAGTTCGTCAGGGTTTTCCCAGGCTAGCTTCATCCGGGTTCTGTCATCGTAGCGATGTTCCTTAGGCTACATTTACATCGCTACGTTTTGGTTTTTAAGCCGCGTTTTGAGCCAAAAGCGATCTCCGTGCACATGAATGTTTTCAGCTCCAGTAGAGGAAAGGTACGAAAGCACCAGTTTTGTAGTACTCAAGATCCGTCTTGGTCTCAAGACCCCTTTTTGAAGTTCTCGTCTAGAAATCGACCACATTTTTACTCAATCTTGTCTCGGTCTCGGATGAAGAGGACTCACAACTGCAGGGATATCACTTAATTGCCTGTGCGTTGTCTAATTTTATGTGTTAACATCATTACATTGTTTGGATGTTAAGCTTCCTGCTTCAAATGCAACAATTACTTGACTCATTTCTAATTTGAAATGTGTTACTGTTAACCCCCTCTCCACGCCCCCACCTTAACACGCACTAGTCTGGTCTTGACTCAGTCTCAACCCCTCAAGGCCTGGGGTCTTGCACCCGGTGCAGCGCAAAGCCTGTCGCAAGTGTCTTTGCTGGTTTAAGACCGACCCAGTTGTCAATTTCCCGTCTAGCGCCCACGTTGTCGTTTAAATAGCAAATGCACCTGCGCCCATCTTTGCGCCCATGGGCGTGCTGGTCTTACAGGGAGGTGTGTTCAGGTGCATTCTGGGCGTATTGATATCTTGAGGCAGCGGGAAGTGATCGCGCCATTGACCAACAAAAACCTGGTCTAAAGTCAATAACGCAGCATTTCATTGCAAATTAGTAAAATGTGTCTAGGCTTATGCACAGCGTGCACAGTATGCTTGTTACACATACAGAGACACGCAGCAGCACACACACACACACACACACACACACACACACACACACATGCAGAAGATTCAGAGAGCTCAGTCTGTAGGGAGTTGGGTTGGGAACCGGAAGATCGCCGGTTCAAGTCCCCATACAGACTGAAATACGAAGGTGGGCTGGTAACTGCAGAGGTACAAGTTCACCATCATCTGGGTTCTGTCATCGTAACGATACTCCTTACTTAATCTTGCTCTTCCAACTACTGCCCTCTGGAAAGAGAGTTAAAAGTCTCAGGGGTAAAACATCCTGCTTTTGCGACAGTACTTACCCCGCCACTATTAGGCTCCTTAATGCTCAGGCACGTTGCAGAGTAAACCTGGACTAAATGCACCTTATTCAAATGCACTTTATACACTGCATAAGACACTTTATGGGAAGTTGCAATAGCACAAGGTCTTTACAGCTTTTTACTGGTTTGAATGATTGTCTTTTATGTACTGTATGTTCCTGTGAATGTATTGCCTTTTTGAACCTGATTGGCACCAAGACAAATTCCAATCAACTATGTTGATATGGCAGTAAAGTCTTGAACTTGAACTTGAACTTCTGATAGGTTTGCAGGCGGATTATGGCTGGACATCAAGCGGAAGGCCCCATGGATTTGTAGTGACATCTACGACGGCTTCCATATCCAGTCCATCTCCGCCGTGGTCTTCATCTACCTAGGCTGCATCACCAATGCCATCACCTTCGGAGGACTGCTAGGGGACGCTACTGACAACTACCAGGTCTTCATAAAGGCTGCAACTAACCATTGTTTCCATTGTTGATTATAACTGACAGAAATTGGACATCCCCTCACAAGTTAATTGACGTCTTTCTGTCTGTCTGTTTCTTCTCTTTTCAAAGGGAGTGATGGAGAGCTTCCTCGGCACTGCTTTAGCGGGGACTGTGTTTTGTGCTTTCAGTGGGCAACCTCTCATCATCCTCAGTTCAACTGGACCCATTCTCATCTTTGAGAAACTGCTTTATGAATTCAGCAAGTAAGCAAAAGCACACAGATGTGTATGGTACTGGGTATGGGTTGGGGGGATGTCCGTTACCTTTGCAGCGCTGTGGAGGAAGGTCTGGCAATTTGAGACTACTTTAAACGTAAAACTGTTATTGTGAAAACGTGTCCCCATATAAAAGAAATAAAATAATTTTGTAACAAATAAAATAATTAAGTTGCGGTCGTTGCAGTTGAGTTTAAGTTTAGCCACAAAAAACACTAGTTAAGATCAGAAAAAACATTGTGGTTTGGGTTAAAACACACACTAAGTAGTACTTAGAGGACCTGTTTCCTGGGTGAAAGTCTTGTGTGTGTTCCCTGCTTGGTATTGACTCGATCTCACCTTGCCTTGGTCTTGGTCTTGACTTGGTCTTGGTCTTGACTCTTTCTCGCCCTGCCTTGGTCTTGGTCTTGACTTGGTCTCGCCCTACCTTGGTCTTGGTCTTGACTTGGTCTTGCCATGCCTTGGTCTTGAATTGGTCTCACCCTGCTTTGGTCTTGGTCTTGGTCTTGACTTGGTCTCAACCTGCCTTGGTCTTGGTCTTGGTCTTGACTTGGTCTTGCCCTGCCTTGGTCTTGGTCTTGGTCTTGACTTGGTCTTGCCCTGCCTTGGTCTTGATCTTGACTTGGTCTCGCTCTGCCTTGGTCTTGGTCTTGACTTGGTCTTGCCCTGCCTTGGTCTTGATCTTGACTTGGTCTCGCCCTGCCTTGGTCTTGGTCTTGACTTGGTCTTGCCCTGCCTTGGTCTTGGTCTTGGTCTTGACTTGGTCTTGCCCTGCCTTGGTCTTGGTCTTGGTCTTGGTCTTGACTTGGTCTTGACTTGGTGTCGCCCTGCCTTGGTCTTGGTCTTGACTTGGTCTTGCCCTGCCTTGCTATTGGTCTTGACTCGGTCTCAACCCCTCAAAGTCTCAGTCTTGTCTTGGTCTTGATGCACTCTGGTCTTGGTGATAACTTGATCTTGGTCTAGGTGGTCTCGACTACAACACTGTTATTTTACAAACAGCAACTAAAATATGATTTGAGAATTTCATTCCTGAGCTCCTTCAGACATGTCAATTAAAAACAAACTTTCTTTTGAATAAAAGGTTCAAAATAAAGGTTAATCTTAAGGATGACGATATGCATTGGTATTTTCACTTCGTATCGATAATATAGGATTATTGAGGATATAATCTTTATTGTTACTATGATTGTTCATCATTAGCCAGACCCACATCAAGATGTTGGGTCTGGGAACTCACCATTGGCAGGGCTCAATCTGAGGGGCGGGATAAACAGTTGATTTTCAAATTCCCTCTGCACGCAATAGGATAGCGCTACAATCAACCAGAGCAACGCTAGTTGATAGATTAAACTTTTGCCGTATCCGGTCTGCAAAACTCCAAACACATCTTCCTTTTTTAAGAATGACTTCAGTGCCGTTCTTTGTTCTTTTCTCAAAGAAAAGCTTAAATCCAAGTCTTCCAGAGTCGCGGTCAAAGCCGATTCCAAAGACCGCTGTTCGCCATCAGCAGCAGCCATCTTCTTTGTTTTCAAGTAGCAGGATATTCACGCGGAGCCATCGCAACTCTGCCATCATTATGTTAAGCCCGCCCACTGACTCTATACACGATGTGATTGGCCTGACTAGAGTTTGGTTTTTCCAGTTCGCAAGCCAACAGAGTTGCTAGACGACCCTGGCTGCAAATTACATTTGCTGCCGCTAGGGTGGTCTAGATTTCTAGGCTAGTTCATCATACCAACTGCTATAATTATTATGAATCATATTTCTCTAGATCTGTAAATCAGTGTCTCTGTAACCCAACTGGCAGCGGCAGATGAGGTTTCTGCCTGATGAAAGGAAGTGTGGTCTAGACCCACTCTATTTGTAAAGTGTCCTGAGATAACTCCTGTTATGATTTGACATTAGAAATAAAATTGAATTGAAATGATATATCTCTCTCAACAGGAGCAATGGTATAGACTACATGGAGTTGCGTCTGTGGATCGGCATTCACTCGTGTCTCCAGTGTTTCCTGCTGGTAGTCACGGACGCCAGCTACATTATCAAGTACATGACGCGCTTCACAGAGGAGGGGTTCTCCAGCCTTATCTCCTTCATATTTATCTCTGATGCCATCAAGAAGATGGTAGGTAACATGTGAAGGGGACAAACGCCAGATTTTTAAAAGGACACTTACCACAAGATAACACCGGTTTGTTCTTCACAGGTAGGAGCCTTGAAATATTACCCAATCAACCGCGGCTTCAAGCCTGACTACATAACTTCCTACAAGTGTGAATGCATCGCGCCGGACCAGGGTGAGTCTGCAAACCCCTTTCTTTATTTTCTTTATGCGATTTAATTGCACCACCAAAATCTTTCTTCACATACTGGAATAACTGATTTGGTAAATGAAATATTTAGAGATGGAGCAGACAAATGTTAGCTACCATACTTAAAGGAATAGTTGAGATGTTTTGATGTTTGGGCAAGTAAATATAAGAGCCCACCGGCCCGTTCCTATCATAAATGATGTCATTGTTTTCTTGCTCCGTCGGAGAACGCTTGTTGAATGTACAATGTACATGTATTTATTTTTTAACCTTTATTTATCCAGGTAAGTTGATTGAGAACAACTTCTCGTTTGCAATGACGACCTGTCACATTCACCCAGTTCCACATTCATACCTGAAAGCTGCCCAGTACAACCACAGTCTGACCTGCTGGCCACTGAGCAGCTCCACTGGAGCGGTTGGAGGTTAAGGGCCTTGCTCAAGGGCACCTCAGTGGTGGTGATGAGGGAGGGAAAAGCGCTGCTCTTTCACTTTCCCCACCCAGATTTCTTTTTATCCTGTTGGTCTGGGGATTGAACCGGCGACCTCCCGGTCACACGCTCGCCCCATTTGAATGTGCCCTTGGCCAATCAAGAATTGAGTTGGTGCTTGATGCTTGATGTGGTTTTAACATTTTGGACTTTTTGTCTTATAAGGTTTTATTTACATTTTACATTTTTTTTTAGATGTTTTTCTTTTATTACTTTTTCTCAATGCTTTTTTAGATTTTTTTTTTCCTGGCTTTGGACATTTTTGGGGGGATTTTCCCCTCCGAAGGCTTTTTTTTTTAATGTTTTTTTTTCTGAGCTTGTTTTTTGTTATATAGGGGCCAGTAAAAATTGACTTCGGGCAAATAGAACTTTAACTTTAATAAACTTTAACGTTAAACCCTAATAGTCAGTGTGAAGATAAGAAAACGTCCTGCTGTGGACGGGGGCAGCAGCTAAACACATTTAGATCCCTAAAAACATCTCTATCAGTTTAAGTGGACGCTATATAGTATTTTCAGCGTTTCACCTTGCTGTCAGACAGCCCTTTACGACGGGGAACTGAAGCCGTTATCTCTGCTCTCTTCAAAGCCACCAGACTCCTTTGACAAGTCATTTTACCTCGCAGAACACGGGAGTAGCTGCTCTACCGCTGCCTCCATCGGTTAGTTAGTTATTGTTTGGCTTTGGTGTCTTAAAAAGTTAGTTCTGATTCACTAAAGTCACACAATAACAATAACACTAACAATATTAGTAATGTGTATCATCATCATCAACATATAATTCGGAAATGACTTGACCCTTGTAAGATATTAGCAGGGAAACATTAATTCTGTGTGTTTATTTAGGGAGATACTTTGAATAAGATGATTGATTAGATGCAATTATTTGGTCTTTACTCTGTGATGATTCGTGTGTCTTTTCTGCTTCTGCCTCGTTCTTTTCGGCTGCTGTCTGACAAAGTGAGTATGTTAACCCTGGTTGAGCATGTTTGAACATTTTAAGTAACTAGATTAGAGGAACGCTCACTGCCTGTAGGCTTGAAAGGTGGCTCTGAAAATGTAAAAACCGAGTCGTAAGATTTTGATTTGAATGCGGCTGTGATTGATGCACATATATAAAAAAAAGAGACTACAAAATAAATCCAGATATGTCTCATGTGAAACAACCAAAACAAACTACATTACGGGGAATATTGTATGTTTTCAGGGCTTGGAAGACTTCCTCCTTCACAGATGATAGCATGAGTACTATTAGTATTTGAGATTCAACATTGGAATTCATTGTAACAGTTTTCAACTTAAACCTTCACAATTGAGCCACTACAGACTATACAGAGACGTGTTTCCAGCCTGCAGGGAGTATTTTATACACAGATACAGATGTTGTCTTTAATTTAACTCTGGTTGACTCATATCAAACACTACTCTGGGTTTTACCTGTCATGTTACCCATCATTCATTTGGATTTCTCTGTTTCCCCCTTGTGTTTCTGTTCCTCAGCATCTGTGTTCGGCTTCAATGTTTCAGCTCCACTCGCAGATGATAACATGACTCTGCTGGTAAGTGATAAACAGCAGAAAACATCTTTTCTTTCCCTCTTTCTGAAGGTAACGGCCAAAGTAACTGAGTTGCATCACCAGTTGTTTGTGGTTTTAAACTGTACGTGTTGGGATCTCACCAAGCAAATGGCGCTCAAGTTTTCATGCCTAACCGGCCGAAAAATTCTCTGAGTCACGCATATTTGGTCCTACGTTTAGGAGTAGGACCAAAAGTATTTTATCAGATTTCTTGCTTTAGGAAAATGACTCTGATATTTGAAAGAGCATCAAATTCTTTATTAGGAATAAGCCCTTAAGATGTAGCGTCTCGTCGTCACGGGGCTCCTTAGCGACATAAATATAGAATACAATCACAATTAGACACACAGCAGTTAAAGGTGCAGTAGGTAAGACTTATAAAACTACCTTTCTGTCATATTTGCTGAAACTGACCCTATGTTCCAGTAGAACTACATGAAGCAGGTAATAAAAAAATAAATAATTCCAGCTCCTCTGGCTCCACCTACAGCCTGTAGTGAGCAAAAATCTACCGCTCCCTGTTCAGATGCACCAATCAGGGCCAGGGGGGCGGTGTCTAACTGTTCAGATGCACCAATCAGGGCCAGGGGGGTGTTTAACTGTGTGTCAATCACTGCTCATGCACACGCATTCATTCTCCCTTGTGGGGGGAGGGGCTTAGGAGACCGTTTTGGGCTTTAGCAGAAAGGGGGGAGGGACTGAGAAGTTGTTGATGTTCAAATTTTTTGGCTAAGTCCTGGATCTTCACAATCCTACCTACAGCACCTTTAACAAAACAACAACAACCACAAACAACAAAGACAGAGAAAAAAAGAAAGAAAGAAAAAGCATCAGGATCAGGCGATCATATTCAAGTTCGAGGCAGAGCAAAAATGTAATTGGATATTAGTAATAACATTGGAAGTTGTGGTTAAAGTGTTAGTATGTTGTTGTAGAGGTGATATAGACAGGTACAGTTGGTTCTGTAATAAGAAGGGATCCTAACCTGTTCACAGCTGCCAGGAGATGGTGTTAAGGCAGAGATATTGGAAATGGCACTGAGCTTAATTGAAAGTTAGTTTTGACAAAAAAACTGAATGGTTTTTGTGAATGACTTTGTGCGGGTCGCTTAAGCCCAGTTCAGACCAAAGATTCGCGACAAGACAAGTTGAAACCTACAACTTCTTGCAACGAGCCGTTCTTCAGCATTCTGAAAGCTGCCAGTTCACACCAATGTAGTCTAGCTTTTCCAGACCCTCCTCCAAAGCGCGCTGGAGGAAGGTCCAGCTACTCCCCATAACATTCAGGGATGGAAGGAAAATGTGCTCTGGTTTATTGGCATTTCTTTAAACCAATCACAGTCGTCTTGGGCGGTGCTAAGCTCCGGAGAAAGGCTGCGGTGCCGCTGCAAAATAGTCTCAGGAAGGAACCTGTTTTGGTGGAACGTGTGTACGTTCAAAAGTAGTTTTAGTCGTGCAACAGAAAACTCAGATTGGACAGATAGTCTAGCTAGCTGTCTGGATTTACCCTGCAGAGATCTGAGGAGCAGTTAACCATAGTCCTCAGAAATCAGCCAGAGTTTATAATGCCAACACAAAGGAAGAGGAAGGTAACGGACATCCGGCCTAAATGAGTGAAATCCGGTGGATTTTCCGGCGGCAACGGAGCAATCCCGGAAGTGGAACGTCGAGGATATAGACTAACACCAATGAAACGAGACAGTGTATCATCGGCATGGCAATGACAATATGTACTTTTCTAAGGAAGTTACCGTTCTAACCTCCAACTTTTCATTTTTTTGTGTAGCTGAATTCATCATTTGTTGTGTCTAAATAAGAATCTGGATAACCTTGATGTGATACTGAGATGCTTGCTACAGTTGCTTTTCTACCGATGAATCAGCAAAAACATCATTTCATTTCTCTGATTCCCTGCTTCGTTCTAACGCCACTCCCTCTCTTCAGTCACTCTCTAGCACACTCCACCACATGCCTAGCTTGTGGGCGCTCGTTGAACTTCCGTCTAAAACTTTGCCATTTCCACCAGCTGACAGTTTATTATTATTCAGATTACGGATCATTTTATTTCTATAGTTTGTAGCTGACTTCACAAGCTGACTTCTCTGTTGGCTGTTGAAACCAGCCTCTGAAAACTTGACCGTGGGGAACGTTCAATCTCAAAAACGTTTTGCTATGGTTTCCGTGGTGAAGGACATGTTTCCTCGGAACGTGGTGAAACGGCGTGCAACGGCTTTGAGGTATGTTTTCTCCCGTTTGTGTGTCTCTTGTTTATTGGCTGTGTCACAGGTGATACCCAATCAGCAGAGACGTGTATGGAAACTCGTGGTAATAAAAAGGATGAGCGCTTGCGCAAACAACGAAAGTCAGGGCTGAACGTGGCCCAGCTGAGTCGCAGCGATGCCGTCAGCGGGCTTAAAGGCAGATTTTGACTTCTGCGTTAAATCAACGTCGTGGGTACGTATGTAGGTATGTGGAGACACCGACCCTACGCCGCAGCCTGAGGTGCATCTCTCAAAAAATGCAACTACACGTCACAGCGATGCACGTCGCTCGGCCGTGGCTTGGTAGCGTTGCATTTCCCCAGATTCATTTCCTTGTTCCCCTTCTCCATAAACAACATGAAATCAAGGAGAGGGTTGATTATCTTCGTAGCGAGTAGCGACTCTAGAGTCATAGTGAGAGAAACAAAGTGTCTCCCCTGTGCTTTCTGACCACGGTGGGTAGGGCTGGGCAATATATCGATATTATATCGATATCGTGATATGAGACTAGATATCGTCTTAGATTTTGGATATGGTAATATCGTAATATGGCATAAGTGGTTCTCTCATTGTGTAAATATTTTGTGAAAGCACCAATAGTCAACACTACAATATCGTTGCGGGATCGATATCGAGGTATTTGGTCAAAAATATCGTGATATTTGATTTTCTCCATATCGTCCAGCCCTAATGGTGGGAAATCTGTAGCAGGAAAAGTTAACCCTTTCCTTGATTTCATGTTGTTTATGGAGAAGGAGAACCAGGAAATTATTTGGTGGAAATCCAACGCTACCAAGCCAAGGCCGAGCGACGGGCGTCACCACGATGTGTAGTTACATGAGAGGTGCAGGTCAGGCTACGGCGTGGGGTCGATATCTCCACGTTCCTACGTACCCACGGTGTAGATTTAACGCAGAAGCATAAATCGGCCTTTAGTCGAGCTAAGACAGGCTGCTTCAGACCGCTGCAACTTTTCCTGCAACGTTCTGAAGCGGTTTTGTCTCGTCGCTCGTCTCGTTGGTCTGAACTGGGCTTTACAGAGCTCTGTGGCTCCCTCCTCCATGCCCTGTATTGTTTTTTCTTCTGTTATCGCTTGTCTTTTTCTCTTCCGTGTCCATTTTTTTCTCCCCTCCTGAACCTCGGCCCTTCCCGACCTCCCCTGTCTTCATCTCCCCATCCCACCCTGTTGCCCCTCTCCTCCCACATTCCTCCTCCCCCTTTTGTCCCGTCTTTGTAGTTTAACTTGACAGACATGGACTGGAGTCAGCTGAGTAAGAAAGAGTGCGTGAATTATGGCGGCACGCTGGTGGGGAACTCCTGTAAGTATGTGCCCGACTTGGCCCTCATGTCCTTCATCCTCTTTTTCGGGACCTACTCCATGACCGTGTCTCTCAAGAAGTTCAAGTTCAGCCGCTACTTCCCGACAACGGTAAGGACAGACCTCACACAAGACCTCAGCTGTTTTCCCAGAATTGCTTTAATACTATCATCAGCTCCCTGCAAGTCAAACTGCATGTGAAATATTAGATTATTGTAATATGGGCGATAGTTGAAGCATGAAACCAGTCCAACTTAAAGGATAAGGCTGGCCAAATTCTTTATTTTTCTTATTGTTGAAAAAAGAAAAAAAAACAGCTGTGAAAAACAACATATTTATCAGCTTTCTCCTGTATAAACTTGTAGTATAAACTTCTATCGCAACACAGAAATGTACAGTTAAACAGAAGGAAACGTAACGTACTTTGCTCACAATAACCAAAGATTCTCTATAACTAAAGATGGTATGAAACGGTCCACACTTCCTGTCTCCTAAAGGGGCGTGGCCTCGTTTGAAAGTGCAGTGAACGTTGTGTGGATGCATGAAAAGTTATATTTGTATAATTTATTATTGTTTTCTTCTGCTAACATTAGATATTTACACATCTAAAAGCCATATTTACCATCACGGAGATTAGTTTTGTTACAGCGTTTTTTGTAAGCGAATGTTAGCTGACGTTAGTCTTCTCCGTGTTTCCAGATCTCGCGAGAGTTTGTTCCTGAGACCGAAACAGGTCTCAAACAAAGTTAATTTTCTCCTGATGTGTCCATCTGAAAAATGCCATTCTAGTGTCAGAATGTTCTGGAGATATGTGGCTATTGAAGAATGGCTCCCAATATTTTATTTTGGTGACTACAGGGCAAAAGAAGCGTTCATAATCTGTGTTCACGTTCACTTCTCCCGTTTGAATCAACACACTCAAGACCTGCCGCTAGTCTCCTTAAGAGGCGTGGCCGTGGACACAGAGACAGGAAGTTACACCGCCTTCCCACTGGCAGTTGAAATCAGCTCCGATACGGCTTTGAAACGACTGGAAGTCATTCATTTCCTATGGAGATTCACAGACCGCATGCGAATGGGTCCGAACCGGGTCCGAACGAGTGTGGTGTGAAAAAGATCGTGTCAGTTGGTCATCCTGATGCGTTAAAAAAATGTAACTCTTGCGAAAGGCTACGGACGGTTCCTAGCCGACAATTCCAGCGGAAGTTAGCGTTGCTATGGTACTGATAAACAAACCTGCTAATGCTAATTTGGTTAGCTAGCAACAGACATCGAACTATTGACATTATACCGCTATATCACATTTAACCGACGTGACATGTCAACGTCCTGGGCAACTTTTCTCCACGCAGCAGCCTTTCTGTTTATATCTGTATAAGAGAGGTCATAGAGAATCCTACATTCAGACACTTATCAGTTGTTCTAATCTCTCTGCCATTTTTGTGAGTCGCTTCCGAAGCTTTTCAACAGTGTAGTATGACGTCCGCTGGGGCTGACTTCAAATGCCAGTGGGAAGGCGGCGTTAGTCGTTAGTCGGGGCGTCATGCAATAAACCCTGTGGATGACGGTGCTGTTAGCAATGGAAAAACAGCTAAAATGACCCCCAACAAATCCCAATTCAGTTTCTTTCATTGGATTTGTTGATGATAAAAAGAATATGAAATATCACCAGCTTTATCCTTCAAAGCTGCTGAATATCTGCACCCAAATATCAGCAGCTTTAATTTGAACATACCCCGATTGCAGCCAGTTTCCTCCCTTCCTTCTCCTTATCCCCAGCCACCACCCTTAAACCTAGGAATTGTTCGGAAATTTTGGTTTCAAAGCCGTTCACCGTTTTCAATTTAACACACGCACGTTTTGGTTTCCGTAGCAGCCACCGTACTTCCAGGCGTTTGTTGTGTCGCAGCCATGGAGCACAGTAAGCACCGCTCTAAAGTGTGGCTTTATTTTATGTTGAAAACATCCGGTGAAAATTGTAAAACATCTATATTATTATTACTATAGTAGTCTATATTCACAACGTTCCACTTGATGGCTCTGGTGCCGCCGGAAATTCCGCCATATGCACCTCTTTACGCCCTGATAGTCAGTTTCCTTCCTCTTTCTTTGTGTTGGCGTTCTAACCTCTGGTGGATGTCTGAGGACTATGGTTAACTGGTCCTCAGATCTCTGCAGGGTAAATCCAGACAGCTAGCTAGACTATCTGTCCAATCTGAGTTTTCTGTTGCACGACTAAAACTACTTTTGAACGTCCACATGTTCCACCAAAACAAGTTCCTTCCCCGAGGCTAGTTTGCAGCGGCACCGTGGCTCCGTCCGCCCAAGACGATTGTGATTGGTTTAAAGAAATGCCAATAGACCAGAGCACGTTTTTCTCCCATCCCAGAATGGTGTGTGGACTCGCCAGACCCTCCTCCACAGCGCTGTGGAGGAAGGTCTGGCAATGCGAGTGCAATATCTGTGAAATAAGCATGTGGCCCCTTTTCAACTTCACCCTTTCAAATAATTGGACTGGAATCGGAAAGGAAGAATCGGAATTGAAATTTGAATTGTTAAAATCAAATTGATGCCCAACCATGAAACCTCCACATTTGTCCCAGAATATCCTCTCCCATGTTCTCCCCTCTGCTCTCCCTGAATGTGCTCCAGCTCCGTTCCCTCATCAGTGATTTCTCCGTCATCATTTCCATCCTGGTCTTCTGTGGGGTGGATCGCCTGATGGAGCTGGAGACCCCCAAACTGCACGTTCCCACTGAGATCAAGGTCCACTCTTCCCCTAAATACCTCTTTCCCAAACTTTTTAGATGCATTTCTTTCCCCAGAGAATGTGGTTTTTATTAGGGATGCACCGAATCCAGATTTTTGGGGTTCGGCCGAATACCGAATCCACTGGTTGAGATTCTGCCGAATCCGAAACCGAATACCGAATCCTCGTCCCATCCTCAGTCCATTAACACAGTAAACATATTCATGAAGTAAACAACGTCCACAGCAGTGTATTTTTCATTTTATTTTATTGTAGGTGGTAATGGTCGTCTGGTTAACACAAGTTTTTAGCAACGACTGTCCTTCCTTTGCTGTACCTGAAGTTGCTGCATTCTGGCTGCTGTCTGCAGATTCCTTCATGAACAACTCATATTCTTTCGGATGTTTCATACCAGATGTTGTAACAGCGGTGATGTTGTGTATTGTTTAGGGTCCTCGCCACCACGAGACTAATCGGCATTGCAAATTGAACATGCAGCTGGACTTGAATGGCCTTCTTTTGACTGAAAGTACTGCCAAACAACACTTTTTCTGCTCACCAGTTCCATTTCCACTTCCTCACAGCCTGCTGCATTGAACGCTCCACCTACGTAAACACCTTCCTGTAATCAACGGCGCCGTCAATACGTCGACCAGCGTAGCGCGTAGTGCAAGCGTAGGGTTCGGTTCGCTTGGAAAAAATCCTAAGGTTCGGCAGAAACCCAACCCCGTCAAAAAGCCCAATATTCAGCCGAATCTGAAGCCGAATCCTGGATTCGGTGCATCCCTGGTTTTTATTCCTTTCTAATCATTCGTTTGATTTTGTGTAAATGTATCAATGCAATGATTCTTTTACAGAGTATAAGTTCTCTTTCTTCCTGTCTTCATTTCCTCATGTACGCACCTTTCTCTTGTACTTTTGCACATACGTCTCCCCTCCTCGCAAACTACACCCCTCCCCCCCCCCCTCTCGTCCTCCCTCTGTCTTAGCTGAGGAAGCTAATCAGTGATTTTGCCATCTTCATGTCAATCATGTCCTTTGTGGGTCTGGATATGTTGATGGGGTTAGACACACCCAAACTAATCGTTCCAACTGAGGTCAAGGTATGATTTCTTCCTAAAATATTTATGGGAATATATTTGGATTCATAGCATATGACTACTCTTCTGCATGTGTAACTGTTTTCTTTCTGTGTGCATGCTGGTGGAAAGTATCTCAGTACATTTACTCAAGGACTGTACTGTAGTTTGAGGTTCTCGTTCTTTATCGGAGTATTTCCATTTTTTCCTGCTACTGTATACTTCTACTCCACTACGTTTCAGAGAGAAATATTGTACTTTTGTTTACTACATTTATGTGGGGAGCGTGCCTATGTTCCCACAGTCCTATGTTCCTACATTTGTAAGAATGATCCTACATTTACTTTTTCATAAATTTGTATCAGATTTTATCCCCCTTTCTCCCAATTTGGTAGCCAATTACACCCAACCTGTTATCCAGTAGCAATGGACTACAGATGGAATGTAACCCTAACCCTAACATAGGGCCTAATTTTAAGAAAAATCTTAGAAATGTGGGAACATATGGCTGTTGGACCATTGGGCCTAATTTTCAGTGAAAAATAATTCTTAGAAATGTGGGAACATAGGGCTGTTGGACCATTGGGCTGTGGGAACATAGGGCTGTTGGACCATAGGGCTGTGGGAACATAGGGCTGTTGGACCATTGGGCTGTGGGACCATAGGGCTGTGGGACCATTGGGCTGTGGGACCATTGGGCTGTGGGAACATAGGGCTGTGGGAACATAGGGCTGTGGAAACATAGGGCTGTGGGACCATTGGGCTGTGGGACCATTGGGCTGTGGGACCATTGGGCTGTGGGACCATTGGGCTGTGGGAACATAGGGCTGTGGGAACATAGGGCTGTGGAAACATAGGGCTGTGGGACCATTGGGCTGTGGGAACATAGGGCTGTGGGACCATTGGGCTGTGGGACCATTGGGCTGTGGGACCATTGGGCTGTGGGAACATAGGGCTGACCCCTTTATGGGATAGCTTGTTAACTTTTCAGATTAAGGCTTATATATATTTATAAAACAAAACACATTGTTAAAGGATAAACCAGTGGTTCCCAACTGTTTTATGCTTGTGACCTCTTACAATAGAATCAGTGTGTAGGTCTAGGTCTTCTTGTTGTGTTTCAGATGTCTATTCCACCGAATGTCCGAGACATTTTTGCTCTAGACTCCTCACATGGTTTAATTTCAATGAGTAGTTGGGGGTCAAGGCTCAAGGAATGCAGTAACCGTGAACACTAACCCTCCGTATTTCCTTCAAATGTCACGCTGAACACGTGTGATGTAAACTGGAGGCAGTGTTGCAAAACGTAATTGCCTAAGTCTGACAACACAGAAAAAAAACCACTCTTTGATACTGCCATATCTTACACCTTTCCACCACGTTTTATGAAAATATGGCCTGTAGCGTTTTCCATGATGCTGACACAAACAGACAAACCGAACCGAAAAAGATAACCTCCTTTGTGGATCATTCACGGGGCAGAACAAGTACTTTTACTTTGGTACTTTGAGTACATTTAGCTGATAATACTTTGTACTTTTACTTAACGATTTTGAAAAGAGGGCTTTAAGTTGTACTGGAGTATTTTTACATTGTTGTTTGGTACTTTTGTTCAGAATACCTCTTCCACCACTGCGTGCTAGTATGTTTTAGTTGCATTATTATCAATGTCGATGTGAAGCATTTGATTATTTAAGATGGATGTGTGCAGTCACCTATTTACCTGTACTATATATTTATTTTTCATTATTGTGTGTGTGTGTGTGTGTGTGTGTGTCTGTCTGTGTCTGTCTGTCTGTCTGTGTGTGTGTGTGTGTGTGTGTGTGTGTGTGTGTGTGTGTGTCTGTCTGTCTGTCTGTGTGTGTGTGTGTGTGTGTGTGTGTGTGTGTGTGTGTGTGTGTGTGTGTGTGTGTGTGTGTGTGTGTGTGTGTGTGTGTGTGTGTGTGTGTGTGTGTGTGTGTGTGTGTGTGTGTGTGTGTGTGTGTGTGTGTGTGTGTGTGTGTGTCTGTCTGTGTGTCTGTGTGTGTGTGTGTGTGTGTGTGTGTGTGTGTGTGTGTGTGTGTGTGTCTGTCTGTCTGTCTGTGTGTGTGTGTGTGTGTGTGTGTGTGTGTGTGTGTGTGTGTGTGTGTCTGTGTCTGTCTGTCTGTCTGTGTGCGTGTGCGTGTGAGATCAGCCCACACGTCCGGATCGCGGCTGGCTGGTGATGCCGTTTGGTAAGAACCCGTGGTGGTGGTATGTGGCCAGCTTCGTTCCCGCTCTCCTCGTCACCATCTTAATCTTCATGGACCAGCAGATCAGCGCTGTCATCGTCAACCGCAAAGAAAACAAACTGAAGGTAAATAAACCCCCATGTCACTAGGGCCACACAATTAATTGCAGTTGTATCGACATTGTAATATGGGTGGCAGGTAAACTCAGTTGGTAGAGCGTGCGCACATATTCAGAGGTTAATTTCCTCGACGCAGAAGGTCAAGGGTTGGAGTCCGACCTGTGACAGTTTCCTACATGGCTTCCCCCTCTCTCTCCCCGTTCATGTCTGAGCTGTCCTATCTGTTAAAGGCGGAAATGCAACATGGACTACTGCAATATCCAATTTATAGATTAAAAGATAGAAGTGTAAAACATGTACTTTATACATGTCTGAAAAAAATCGTAAACACATTTATCTCAAATTGTGATTTTTTTTGTATTCAAATTGCAGAAAGGTTGTGGCTACCACTTGGACCTGTTCTGGGTGGGGGTGCTGATGGCTGCGTGTTCCTTCATGGGTCTGCCCTGGTACGTAGCAGCTACTGTCATCTCCATCGCACACATCGACTCTCTGAAGATGGAGAGCGAGTCCAGCGCGCCTGGAGAGCAGCCACAGTTCCTCGGAGTCAGGTAACACAGCCTGACAGTGTGTGTGTGTGTGTGTGTGTGTGTGTGTGTGTGTGTGTGTGTGTGTGTGTGTGTGTTATGGTGAGTTATTTTAAGCCAAGAGAGGGAGGCTGTGAATCGGGAAGAGGATCGTGAGTTTGCAGTGTTTTTAGCAATTGTTGCCGCTATTCTAAGCCAATGAAGTGTGTTCAGTCGGGTGGAATAGGACGGCAAGGTAGTGGTATCTGGAGAGGACGGCGAGGTTGTCGGGTTTTTTAGCGGTTCCTACTGTAATTCTAAGCCGAAAAAGTGTGCCTGTCAGTTGGGTACAGAGCTCCGCGTTTATTTTATGACTGTCAATATAGCCAGCATCTAACGTTAGCTACTCTGCTGTCTAACACTGTTGGATGCTGCGGTCTCAGCCTGGCAACCAACGTGAACTTTGAGTCTGGGGAGGAGGGGGCGGGGGAGACGACTCTCTCCAGTATTTTGAATTTGTGCTGCAGTAACTATTTTAAACACTAGCTTTCAGTATTACATATTGGACCTTTAACTGCTCCTCAGATCTCTGCAGGGTAAATCCAGACAGCTAGCTAGACTATCTGTCCAATCTGAGTTTTCTGTTGCACGACTAAAACAACTTTTGAACGTACACATGTTCCACCAAAACAAGTTCCTTCCCCGAGGCTAGTTTGCAGCGGCACCTTCATTGTGAGCAATTTTCTCCTATCCTATAATGCTGTGTGAACTAGCCAGACTTTCCTCCACAGCGCTGTGGAGGAAGGTCTGGCAATGCGAAACTAATGTGAAAGTGCCTTAAAGCTGCATTCTATCTAATTTCCAGCAGGGGGCGACTCCACCGGCTCCAAAAAGAAGTCAGATTGTATAGAAGTCTATGATGTTCATTTTGTAAAGGATGGTCCCATTTATTTTAAAACAGACGATAAAGCAGGGGACGTTTTAGGACCTGTCAATCAGGACAGAGGCTTAGCGATGCTAACCATGCTAACTGTTGTTGTTGTCTGTGTTTTAATCTTACACTTTGACACTCTCACTGTGTGTTTTCATTACAGCAAAGTTCATTTGAACATTTTGGTCACCTGAAAATGATTTTCTTAACCCTCCTTTTGTCTTTGGGTTCCTACATCCGAAATTTGGGTTTCTTTCAAGTAAATTGCCCAAAAATAACAGGGATGGTTCCATACAACGCTCTTCGCAAGTAAAATTAAGGATCAGATCACTACTTTCATTGAATTTTGGGTGTTTTATTACAGTAATTGTATATTTGACAGTCTGTGATTAAACCCTCAATCGTAACTATTTGTCTAAATAATTCATAATTTCAGCTTTTTTTTAAAACAACTGCAAAACTAGTGGTAATAAGTTGATGTTAGTGGTGAATCCGATCCAAATCCGAAAAGAAAAGCGCAAAACAAAGCGACAAAAACCTCGAAAGAAACAAGTTGCATGGTCGACGGGAAGACAACACAAGGGTTAAGAGAAAAGTCTGCCTGGTTTTCAACCAGCTCTGTGTACTCCCGTACATGCTGACAAACGGCAGCAGTACCCGGAGGTCCACGCTTACCTGTCGCCGGAAAGTCTCCACTGGATGACTCGCATCAGAAGGGTTGAAAATCTACAACTATTCCCTCTTTTTTTTTTTTTTTTTTTTTTTTTTATTTTGTAGTTTATTTTGAACATGTAAAAAAAAAATATATATATATATATATATATGTACATACATACATATATATAATACAATTAAAATAACAGATACAGTGCTGCTCATGAGTATAGGAACCCATGCTAAAGTTGACTAAAAAGAGGAATAAAAAAAATCATCTTTTGGAAATTGATCTTAATGCCTTAATTGAAAAAATGAGGAAAAATCCAACCTTTAAGGACACCAATTTTGTTTGTGAATGAATAATGTATCCTAAATAAATAAATGTTCTTCCTTAAAATACAGGGGGCATAAGTAAGTACCCTCAACTCAACTCAACTGGCTCCTTTCGACGCAAAGGGGCAGCGGCTCTACTCCGAGCTCCTCACGGATAACTGAGCTTCTCACCCTATCTCTAAGGGAGACGCCAGCTACCCTCCTGAGGAAACCCATTTCGGCCGCTTGTACCCTGGATCTTGTTCTTTTGGTCATGACCCAGCCTTCATGACCATAGGTGAGGGTAGGAACAAAAACTGACCGGTAGATTGAGAGCTTTGCCTTCTGGCTCAGCTCTCTTTTCGTCACAACGGTGCGATAAATTGAATGTAATACCGCACCTGCTGTGCCGATTCTCCGACCAATCTCCCGCTCCATTGTCCCCTCACTCGCGAACAAGACCCCAAGGTACTTGAGCCAGTTGAGGTGGTTCGGACATCTGGTAAGGATGCCCCCTGGGCGCCTCCCTAGGGAGGTGTTCCAGGCACGTCCAGCTGGGAGGAGGCCTCGGGGGAGACCCAGGACTAGGTGGAGGGATTATATCTCTAACCTGGCCTGGGAACGCCTCGGGATCCCCCAGTCGGAGCTGGTTAATGTGGCCCGGGAAAGGGAAGTTTGGGGTCCCCTGCTGGAGCTGCTACCCCCGCGACCCGACCCCGGATAAGCGGATGAAGATGGATGGATGGATGGATAAGTAAGTACCCCCCTATGTTAAATTCCCATAGATCCATTTCATGGATCCAGGATACTATGCATCCTGATAATGTTCCCTTGGCCTGCATAGTATCCTGGATCCATAACTGGCCTTTAAAAATAAACATCTGCCTGCCTCTATGGGAATTTAACATAGGGGTGTACGGATTTATGCCCCCTGTATTTTAAGGAAGAACACTTATTTATTTATTTACGATACATTATTCATTCACAAACAAAATTGGTGTTCTTCGTTTCTGTATATCTATATCAAACCGAATAATAAACCATCCAAACTAGACTTAGTGAATAAGCTCAGGAACCATACAGTCAGTATACAATACTAACACCTCGAGTCCTTTTCGTATCCATTCATTCTTTAGCGTTTAGCTCCAGCTACTGTATAACCTATCCACTGTATGCATTTAATATTATATGATTCTTTATTTCTAGGGAGCAGAGGTTGACGGGCATTATGGTGTTCGTTCTGACCGGTCTCTCAGTTTTCCTCGCTCCAGTTCTACAGGTACTTCAGTACATGCATGAACAAGGAATATAATGTGATGTCACTTCACAGTTACCCTATAATGTTGTATTTAAACTGCTTCTTTTGTAATTCAGTACATCCCCATGCCAGTCCTGTATGGAGTGTTCCTCTACATGGGAGTGGCCTCACTGAGTGGCATCCAGGTACATCCAGTATTCATGTTGGATTTTCATGTTTTACTTGTTACGCCATTGGAAGTGGGGGAGTTTTTTCGGCCCACAAAACAATCCCCAATTTCAATCCCCTATATCTATAGTTCAGAGTACAAATACCTGGCTCTTTGTTTGTTTTCTACATAAACACATAAAAGCCCTTAAATTAGGTTATTAAAGAATTATAAGCAAGATATGTGGGACATTTTACAGAGTAAAAATAAACTTGTTAGTGCTCTCAAAAATGCCTAAATCTTAAGCTGACATCTTCAAATTGCTTGTTTTGTTTCAACGACGTTTCAAATGTCCAAAAATCTAAAGATATACAGTTAACTATCACTTAAAAGATAAGATAAGATATTGATCCCCAGCGGGGGGGAATTCGGTTGTTGCAGCAGCACGAGGACAGAAATAATACAGATCAACAGAGAAAGCAAAATAAATGTAAATAATTCAACGTATATTCAACGTGTAAAGACTGAGAACACTTTCTGAGAGCATGTTTTCTGTTCCAGTTCTGGGAGCGTATCAAGCTGTATCTGATGCCGCCCAAACACCAGCCAGACTTCTCCTTCCTGCGTCACGTTCCTCTGAGACGCGTACATCTTTTCACGCTCGTCCAGATCGTCTGTTTGGCCGTCCTCTGGATCCTGAAGTCCACCTTCCTGGCCATCATCTTCCCAGTAATGGTGAGTGTATTGCCCTGTATCGTGGGTCCTGACATTAAAGATGTAGTTGCTGTAGAGCCGCGGTGCGAAACGCAAGAAGACAGGCAGAAAGGACAGACAGACAGAGAGGGAACATTACTGTCAACTGTCAAGAAGCAAGGGATGAAGTGAGGGAGAAGGAGAGAGAGGCAGAGCGACAGCAGCATCACATTTTGTATTGTTGTAACGAATTAATTAATACGCATCAAACTCAGTGTGCAAGGTTTCACCCTGCGTGACAAACTTTTAGGTAGACAGATGTCAACAAAAGTCACGAAAAAAGTCATAGTATAGTATGTCGAAAAAAGTCACGAAAAAAAGTCATAGTGTAGTATGTCGAAAAAAGTCACGAAAAAAAGTCATAGTATAGTATGTCGAAAAAAGTCACGAAAAAAAGTCATAGTATAGTATGTCGAAAAAAGTCACGAAAAAAAGTCATAGTATAGTATGTCGAAAAACGTCACGAAAAAAAGTCATAGTATAGTATGTCGAAAAAAGTCACGAAAAAAAGTCATAGTATAGTATGTCGAGAAAAGTCACGAAAAAAGTCATAGTATAGTATGTCGAAAAACGTCACGAAAAAAAGTCATAGTATAGTATGTCGAAAAAAGTCACGAAAAAAAGTCATAGTATAGTATGTCGAAAAAACGTCACGAAAAAAAAGTCAGTGTAGTATGTCAAAAAAAGTCACGAAAAAAAGTCATAGTATAGTATGTCGAAAAAATGTCACGAAAAAAAGTCATAGTGTAGTATGTCGAAAAAACGTCACGAAAAAAAGTCATAGTATAGTATGTCGAAAAAAGTCACGAAAAAAAGTCATAGTATAGTATGTCGAAAAAAGTCACGAAAAAAAGTCATAGTATAGTATGTCGAAAAAAGTCACGAAAAAAAGTCATAGTATAGTATGTCGAAAAAAGTCACGAAAAAAAGTCATAGTATAGTATGTCGAAAAACGTCACGAAAAAAAGTCATAGTATAGTATGTCGAAAAACGTCACGAAAAAAAGTCATAGTATAGTATGTCGAAAAAACGTCACGAAAAAAAGTCATAGTATAGTATGTCGAAAAAAGTCACGAAAAAAGTCATAGTATCGTATGTCGAAAAAAGTAAAAAAAAAAAAAAAAGTCACAGTGTAGTATGGACCTTTAGCCTTGCAGCGCCTGATGTAAATGTCCTGCATATTGAGGAGCGGAGCTCTGATGATCCACTCAGCCGAGCGGACCACCCTCCTAAGGGCCATGTAGTCTTTTTGTGTGCTACTGCCCACCCAGGTGCTGATGCTCCCAGACAGGATGCTCTCTATGGTCCAGGTGTAAAAGTTCCTGAGCACCTTGACGTTAAAGTCTCTCAGGCGTCTGAGATGGTGGAGACACTAGGGAGGGGATGTGGAGCGACCATGTAAGGTCCTGAGTGATATGACACCCCCAAGATATTTATGGCTGTCCACCCTCTCCACCTGAGCCTCGTCAATCCTCTGTGGATGGTAGATCCTATGCTGTTTCCCGCCGAAAGTCCACAATCAGCTCTTTAGTTTTTGTGATGTTCAGCATAAGTGCAGAAACCCCACTGGGTAAAAAAAGGGGGAGCCAAAAGAAAGACATTGGAAAGCACCCGGTGCAGCGCAAAGCCCGACGCAAGTGTCTTTGCTGGTTTAAGACCGACCCAGTTGTCAATTTCCCGTCCAGCGCCCACGTCGTTTAAATAGCAAATGCCCCTGCGCCCATCTTTGCGCCCATGGGCGTGCGAGGGAGGTGTGTTCAGGTGCATTCTGGGCGTATTGCTATCTTGAGACAGCAGGAAGTGATCGCACCATTGACCAACAAAAACCTGGTCTAAAGTCAATAACGCAGCATTTCATTGTTATTTTAACAGCAAATTAGTAAAAATGCTCCTAGACAAACACACATGCAGAAGATTACAAATAAATATATTACGGTGCAGATCCTCCATCATAACAACAATGCACCAAGGTCCAAACACGCCTGGCTTTTAAAGGGAATGGGAGATGATCTCTGATTGGTTTATCGCATGTTACGCCCAAAACACACCTATGAATTAATGAAGACACTAAGTACAACCCTTTTGAACCTGGCGCCCGGCGCACAGAGCCTTTTTTCCGCCGTCAAACTAGCAAAAGTGGATTTGGACACGCCCTCTGAACTAGGAAGGTGGAGGCAAAGCGTTGCCAGCAGCAGCAGTGAGTGAAGCGCAGTCAGTGTAGCAGTGATCAGTGAGGAGGGAGTCACATTTCAGGACCGCCTTGATGTGAGAATGGCTGTGATCGGTGTGTGTGTGTCTGATAGGAATGATCATTCAATCAGCGGGCGTATGACTTCCGTGTCCTACGTGAACTGATGCTAAGCTTAATTAAGAATATTTCCTCCACCACTGGTTCATTTTCTTCCCCGTGTGTAGATTCTGGGTCTGATGGTCGTGAGGAAGCTGCTGGATCTGATGTTCTCACAGCACGACTTGGCCTGGCTGGACGACATTCTGCCAGACAAAGACAAGAAGACAAAGGAGGACGACAAGAAGAAGAAGAGGGATAAAAAGGCGGCAGAGCCAGAGAGCGACGAGGAGGTGAGGGAAATGTTGACAAAAATCTAATTTAAAGATTACTCAGGGCACACACACACACACACACACACACACGGATACCATATCTGCCTGCCAACACACAGCTACTGTAATCTCCAAAGTTGGCGAGAGTGGAACTTTTTTCTCTGTATTTATTTGCGTATTGAAATGTGTGTCACTCCATCTTTTGTGGGTGTGTCATTCCTGGGTCTGTTTCCTCTGACTAATACTGTATGTTTCTCCTCTCTGTCCCACAGTGTTGCTGAAAAGGCACTGTACAATACTTACTACGTCTTTTTTGTCCGTCCATCCTCCTCTTAGTGTGTCTGTCTACCTCTCCCACTGTTGTTCACTCTGCATTTTTGTGCCCACTGTGTCCACCGATGATTCTGACTGAAGGATAAGGCTAATGCTATTCTATATTTTTCTCCACAAAATGACTGAAATCAACATTTTAAAAATCAATGTTTTAAGGTGACACCAGAGAGAGGAATTAATCCATGTGTCCTCTCGAAGTCTTGAAGTCTTTCAGTCTTAAAAAAATGGGTCACAAATATATAGTTTCATTTTTAAAAGTCTCAGTAATTTCATAAAACAGCTTAACACTGTAGTTTTTTTTTTGGGGAGGGGCCTATTTTCAGTGGCGGATTAATCTTCATTAGGTGTATTTGGGATTGAGCCAAAAGAAATACACTACAGTGTGTGTGTTCATGATAATAAAGGAACATGTCACCCAGTGCAACGGTGTGGCTCATTGGTGTTTTGATAGTTTTTTGGAAAACAATGTAGCTCTATGGCACAGACAATGAACATACACAACAGAAATATAGAACATATCCAGGCTTATTCTTTAAAATCTCAGTTTGTCCTGCATGCCGACCACTTCCTCTTTATGTCGCTCAGCCCAACAGCTCTGTCCCCCCTCCAGTGAAGATTCCCATGGAGGCCATAGAGTCCCACACAGAGCCTTTCCCCGTCCATGTTAACCCTCCCGCCCAAAACCAAACCTCTGATTGTGAGTACACCGACCCTTTCCTCCACCTCTTGTTGTGTCAGTTTGTAGTCAGTTGTGTAAATGTTTGATGCCATTTATTAAATATGATAGAGTGATAATAGAGCTTTTCGTAGATGTTGCTCGTGACCATGGATGACCAATTTTCTTTTGACATTTTGACATTGGCTTCTTTTACATGCGCACAATAATGTGACAGTTATTCAACTTTTCAATTGAATTTACATGCATTTTAAATTACCAGTAGTCCATCGCATACTTGTGTTTACATATACCCCAACAGACATGTATGATTTTTTTCGACATGCTATACTATGACTTTTTTATGATTTTTTCAACATACTATACTATTACTTTTTCCGACATGCTATACTATGACTTTTTTCGACATGCTATACTATGACTTTTTTTGACATACTATACTATGACTTTTTTCGACATGCTATACTATGACTTTTTTCGACATGCTATACTATGACTTTTTTCGACATGCTATACTATGACTTTTTTATGATTTTTTCGACATACTATACTATGACTTTTTTTCAACATTCTATACTATGACTTTTTTCGACATGCTATACTATGACTTTTTTCGACATACTATACTATGACTTTTTTCGACATGCTATACTATGACTTTTTTATGACTTTTTTCGACATGCTATACTATGACTTTTTTTTCTGACATACTATACTATGACTTTTTTCGACATGCTATACTATGACTTTTTTTCGACATACTATACTATGACTTTTTTATGACTTTTTTTGACATACTATACTATGACTTTTTCGACATGCTATACTTTGACTTTTTTATGACTTTTTTTGACATACTATAGTACGACTTTTTTCTTCAACATACTATACTATGACTTTTTTTCGACATGCAATACCATGACTTTTTTTTCGACATAATACCATGACTTTTTTTGACATACTATGCTATGACTTTTTATGATTTTTTTCGACATACTATACTATGACTTTTTTCAACATTCTATACGATGACGTTTTCATGACTTTTTTCATGACTTTTTTTCGACATATTATACTGTGACTTTTTTTGACTTTTTTCGATATACTTACTACAACTGTTTTCTACACTATATACTATGACCTTTTTCGACATACTATACTATGACTTTTTTCGACATACTTTAACTGTTTTACTTTTCATTATTGTTATGGTATACTTCATGGCTGATGAACCATGACAATTAACGAGAGGTGACACAAAAAGTTACTTTAAAGAAACCATTCTTTTATTTAAAACAACAACAAAATGTCAAGACATTAGAAGGTTTAGCAGTCAGTAGTGCCAGCATGTATGCATGAGTGAAACAATAGCGAGTGGAGTATTGTAAAGTAAAAGGAAAAACAAAGGATGGGGAGCATTGTTTCCCCTTTCTCTCTTCCCATCATGGAACAAGGGAGTTGCGCTCTTATAGTGCTGGGAAGACACAAGGATGACCTGACCACACCTACTGGCATCTGCAACACAAAGAAAAAAGACAAGCAGTTAAAAGAGGGGTCATCACATTGTACTATTTCAGACTGTTTCAATTAGTCATAAAAATAAAAAATGCATGTCGAAAAGTCACAAAAACATCATGCTGTTGAAAAGAATCACAAAAAGTCTGAAAAAGTTACAAAAAACGTTATAGTGTAGTATGTTGAAAACACGAAAAAAGTCATAAAAATGTCATAGTATAGTGTGTCAGCAAAAGATATAGTATAGTATGTTGAAAAATGTCACGAAAAAAAGTCATAGTATAGTATGTCGAAGGAAGTCATAGTATAGCATGTCGGAAAAAGTCATAGTATAGTATGTCGAAGGAAGTCATAGTATAGTATGTCGGAAAAAGTCATAAAAACGTCATAGTATAGTATGTCGAAAAAAGTGACAAAAAAGTCATAGTATAGTATGTCGGAAAAAGGTCATTGTATAGTATGTCGAAGGAAGTCATAGTATAGTATGTCTGGAAAAAGTCATAGTATAGCATGTCGGAAAAAGTCATAGTATAGTATGTCAAAGGAAGTCATAGTATAGTATGTCGGAAAAAGTTATAGTATAGCATGTCGGAAAAAGTCATAAAAACATCATAGTATAGTATGTCGAAAAATGTCACGAAAAAAAGTCATAGTATAGTATGTCGAAAAAAGTCATAGAAACGTCAGTTTTGGTCACTTTGTCGAAAAAGTGACCAAAACGTCATAGCATAGTATGTCAATAAAAGTCACAAAAAAAGTCACATGTCGAAAAAAGTCGTAGTATAGTATGTCGAAAAAAGTCATTCTATGCTATGACCTTTTTAACACATGCTATGCCTTTTGTCATGACATTAAAAGCTGAAGAGTGTTTTAAATGTAAGCTGTTGAAAGTGACACAGCGGATGATTATAAACATACCGCATGCATTCCATGTCACGTTCGGGGGCAGCACAAAATGTTTGTGATGACTGCCATTGGCAGACTGTGTTGCAAACCTAGCCACTGTGTTGAAGATGGTTAACAGTTAAACGTTATGGAAAGGTCAGTGGTTCCGAGCAACCTCTAAAGATCAACTGCTTGTCATCACGGTTAACTTGATGTTGTTTTTCATCTCTGTTATCTTTGTGTCTCTGTGTTTGTATTTGTGTTGAACTGTACATGTGCTTACATGCTTGTTCTGTGTTGTGCATATGTTTCTCTTTGCGTCTCCGTGTGTTTTCGTACAGGAGATGAACCCTTACTCAACAGTCTCGTCCAATCAAAATGAATTAGACCGCAGGTATGCTGTGTGCTGAAACTACACGTGCCCTTCAGTGATCTGATTTACTCACCCGACACAAACGCTGGCTGGGACAACACCACCTTCACCTTCAGACAAACAAAACACATAGATACCACATAGAAACACACATTCTGTTCAGGTGTATTCATGTTGGATGATTATTTTATACATTTTATTTTTGTTTTTACACAGCATATAGGAGATAATTCAGTACACTTGCATAGGAAATACTGTGTAGAATACAGTGCATGAGGGCATTTGAATATTCAGTCAGCTGTACATACTTTAAAGGGTAACTACAGTTTTTTTTCAACCTGGACCCTATTTTCCTATGTTTTTTTGTGTCTAAGTGACTGATGGGAACAACAACCTTTGACAACAACCTTGACTTAAAAGTATTGCTTTTTTAAATGGAGTCTGGTGGGTTTAGCGCTAGCAACTGCAGAGCTGTTTCTGGTTAAACAGAAAGGTCTCAAAGAGGTTTTAAAGGTCTATCTCTGTAGGGATCCTTTCCATAATGTTGTCAGACACTTAGAATAATAATCTGAGCCTGTCAGCGGCAAAACGAGCACTTTTGTGAAGATCAATACAAGCTGGACAATTGCCCTATTAACTGACATTGTAGCTTGTTTCTCCGCTGCAGCGATCTTGCTTAATACTGGACCAATGTCAAAGATTGTTGTTCCCATCAGTCACTTAGACACAAAAACATAGGAACATAGGGTCCAGGTTAAAAATAAATTGTAGTTAACCTTTAAATCAGGGATTTTCAAAGTTGACTCTTAGATCCGAGACGAAGTTACTGCATTAAGGCCGACATAAGGAGCTTTGAACTGTGTAAAATACTACGGTGGATTTATAAGAAAATGACACCAATGTTACCCTTCAAACACCTTTTAATTTTTGATGCATCATTGCTCTTACAGATAGTCATGGTGGATCAATCATACCAAGGGTCTCCTCTTCATAAGTGGAACTGTTTTAACGTTGTCCATTACTCTAACCAAATAAATGTACGAGGGGATTCATCATGATTGGATTTTGGTTGTTTCTTTTTAAAATAACTGTGGCTCAAGACACTGATGTGTGCTCATTAAGAACATGAGCACATCAGCCTCTAGGAGATCAATTCATTGCTGTTTATCACTAGTATATTACCTTGTATTTGTTTTGTACCGTCATCTGTTTGGTATTATAGAATTGCTGTGTTGCAATGAACAATTATTGTCATTATCGATCAGTCTGATGATTCATTTCTTGAACCTGATCGAGTTCTTACCTGTATTTCAATTATTCTATTTATCAGTAAAATGCCAGAGAAGGCGACATACTGAAATGACCCGATCAATAATCCAACACACACTTATATGTAGGTTGTATCACGTAAGGCAACTAAAACAGAACATCTTTACATTTGAGAAGTGAATATTTGACTTTGTTTGGCTTGAAAAATATCTGAAATTATTATATAGTCTTCAAAATAGAGTTTATTATTTAAATAGTTTGTTGATTGAATAATTGATTAATGGACTAATGGTTGCAGCTGAAGTCAATTAAAAATGTCTATGAAGGTTATTGGATTCATCCTAAACATAAATGAAGGATTTCAACCAATCTGAACGGTGAAATTTATTATTTAGCGTAAGGCATCACATTTTCACGGCATGATCCCTGATGTCAGTTCTAGATTAGAGGCTGAAGTAGCCGACAAGAACCTGCCAACGAGAGACTTCTGTGATGTCGATACAACAAAAATGGACCTACGTTAAGGAAGTGTGTTCACTGCTGGCTACAAGTCAGCAATCAAACACAACAAAGGCTGTCACTTGAATGGCGTTTTGAGCTACCGTTAGCAATCAAACAATCATAGATAGCTAAAAACGTTTCCCGGATCCCTTGGTGTTATGCCGTAACCCAAGGGTGTCAAACTCAACTTCACTAAGGGCCACACTGGAAAACGAGAATCACATCCAGGGCCAGACATGTAGAGTTTATTGACATGCTTTTATTTCATCGAAAAAGTCCAATATCTTTGACTGTATTATTGCAGGTCTCATATAGTCTTCTCACTCACAGTTTGGTCCACGTAAAGCCCTGAAAAAGTGAGCAAAAGAAGTTCCAAAGCCATCCTAGAATTTAACAAATCAAGCAAAACGATGATAACATTTTCTAAGTAGGCGACCACCCAGCTGACTCACAGCAGCCTGTTTCACAGCCTGAATATGAAAACGCTCTGCTTCTGGGGGCATTTCTGACGCTCAAATTCTGCTTTGAGTGTGGCGTAATTGCAAGTTGAAAACCAGTTTCCCACGTTTTTGGTTTGGCGCACAACTAGACGGGCCAAAATGTATTGTGAACCTAAATTGATATGCGGGCCGGATCAGAATTTGCGAGGGGCCGGATTTGGCCCGCGGGCCTCGAGTTTGACACGTGCCGTAAACCGTTAGCATGCAACTCACATCTGCACTCGACTCACATCGGGTAGTAACACCCTGCTCTCGCTCTCTCTCTGTCTCTCTCTCTGTCCCTCTCTCTCTCTCTCTCTCTCTCTCTCTCTCTCTCTCTCTCTCTCTGTCTCTCTCTCTCTCTCTCTGTCTCTCTCTCTGCTCTCTCTGTCTCTCTCTCTCTGTCTCTCTCGTCTCTCTCTCTCTCTCTCTCTGTCTCTCTCTCTCTGTCTGTCTCTCTCTCTGTCTGTCTCTCTCTCTCTCTGTCTCTCTCTGTCTCTCTCTCTCTCTGTCTCTCTCTCTCTCTGTCTCTCTCTGTCTCTGTCTCTCTCTCTGTCTCTCTCTCTCTCTCTGTCTCTCTCTCTCTGTCTCTCTCTCTCTCTGTCTCTCTCTGTCTCTCTCTCTCTCTCTCTCTCTCTCTCTCTCTCTCTCTGTCTCTCTCTCTCTCTCTCTCTCTCTCTCTGTCTCTCTCTCTCTGTCTCTCTCTCTCTGTCTCTCTCTCTCTCTGTCTCTCTGTCTCTCTCTCTCTGTCTCTCTCTCTCTGTCTCTCTCTCTCTCTCTCTCTGTCTCTCTCTCTCTCTCTCTCTCTCTCTCTCTCTCTCTCTCTCTCTCTCTCTCTCTCTCTCTCTCTCTCTCTCTGTCTCTCTCTCTCTGTCTCTCTCTCTCTCTGTCTCTCTCTGTCTCTCTCTCTCTCTGTCTGTCTCTCTCTCTGTCTGTCTGTCTCTTTTTCCTTGTTTGTTGCTTTGTTTCCCTTTTGTCGCCCTAGTGTTGCCTTCCTTCTTTCTACTGGTTTTTTTTCGAAGTTTTTATTACTTTTTTGAAGGTTGTGTCTCTTTTTTCGAAGTTTTTGTTACTATTTCTGACCTATTCTTGCCTTCCTTCCTTCTTTCTACCGTCTTTTTTCCAAGTTTTTGTCTCCTTTTCTCATCATCATTTAAATGTTTTCCAGGTCTAAGGCTGTTGTTTAGTAAATCTATCGCTGACATCACTGTATTCTTCCTCTTTATAGAGACTTTTTTTTTTTCTCCTACCAAACATTATTAGCACTGGTCAGGGGATACATGGCTTAAAAAAACTGTTCAAAGGGGGAACATTATTGAGAACTTGAGAACCAGTGCACTAGAGGGAGCCTGCGTACCACCAGTGGTACTTGTACCCCAGTTTGAGAACCAGTGGATTAGACAGCATGCGTTTTTAGCCCTGTGTACCTAATTAACTGGAAACTGCGTGTGTATGTGTGAGATGGAGAGTAAAAGTGTAACATGGCCGGTTCCCACAGCATCACTCTACACCTGAAGATCTCCTGCCCCGACTCACCTGCCCACTCCCAGACCTCGAGCCTCGGCCCCGGGGACGCTCCGCCACGCCTGCCGCCGCCGCCACGCCCGCCCGCGCCCCAGCTCAGCATCCAGGTGGACTCGGACTGCAAGGAGTCGGGCTTCTACTGCAGGAAACACCCCCGCTTTTATCCCCCTCAGGTCTGGCTGCCTCCGCCTGAAATACACAGAGACTTTCGTCAAAAACTGCACGCTCACTTCGGGGACTCCTGTGCTGAGACCGTCCTGTAGACAAACACACACACACAGAAGGAAGGTGCAAAGGGTTGCGTATAACTCATAATCTGCTTGATATCTACATTTTTTTTGGTTTTTTTTTAGAGGCTGAGACTAATATGCATACAGAAAGTGCTCGTTCACACCTTTTAATCGGCTCTTTGTTAGATATAACGCTACGTTTTATTATCAGGGATGTAACGATACACTCAACACACGATTCCCGATTTAATGTTCATGATATGATTTTTTTTCATGATTGTTTTTTTTTTTAACAGAATGAGCTGCAGACAAATGAGTAAATAAGATTCCTTTATTTCTGTAAACTGTGCCAAAACAACAGATGTGTCCTCTTATCACTGCGCAACTGATATTGTATTTTACCTTAAGTAAATCTTTTTTATCCCACATCATGGGCGCCTGGTTAGCTCAGTTGGTAGAGCGGGCGCCCATATATAGAGGTTTACTCCTCAACGCAGCGGGCTGCAGGTTCCACTCTGACCTGCAGCCCTTTGCTGCATGTCATCCTCCCTCTCTCTCCCCTTTTCATGTCTTCAGCTGTCCTGTCAATAAAGGCCTAAAAATACCCCAAAAATAATAAAAAAAATAAACAAAAATCTTTTCAAATAAATAAACTAAGACGCAACAAGTGAAATCTAATCCTAGGACGTTTACAAACTTCATCGCGTTTCTTTTTTTTTTATCTCCTCCGGTTGTAACCTTTCTACATTTATTCATGATGCATCGTTACATCCCTAATTATTACACAGCTCCCCGACCTGAAACTCTCTCCGCTCTCAGGGCACAGCTCCTCCAGTAACAACAATAGCTTCAAAGAAACAACCACAATGTGTTAATAATATAAATAATAATAATAAATGCATGAACCCACTCTGAACCTGTGTTAGACATCAGTATTATTGATCATTTGTTCATCTTTGCTTTTCTCTCTCTCGAGCATTTAAAGAATAATAGAGATTTACATGATTGTTTGTGTGCATTATGGATGTAAAACCCTCAAAATGTAATAAAACGGCGTATACAGTTGGTTTGTTTTGTCCTGACGTGATTTAGGTTTAAAGTACATTTAACTCATGTACGGTACTAAAGTACTAATTTGATGTACTTGTACTTTTCATAGCACTTTGTATTTCTACTCCGCTACATCTCAGAGGGGAATGTTATACTTTTTACTTTACATTTATTTGACAGCTTTAGTTACTTTACAAATTTTATTTATTTTATGTAAAAACATTTTAAATAAAATAATAATGTCGAGGTTTAGACTGTTGGACAAAACAAACACTGTGAAGGTGACACTTTGTACTGAAGGCAGATTGGTTTCATTTATTTTTAAATATATAAATATATTTATATTTTTTAATTATTTCTTATATTTGTAAATATTTTAAATTTATTTTATAATATTGTATTTTTTTTTAATTGTTCTTAATTTATTTTTAATAACTCAAAAAAAAATTCTTATACTTTTACTTTAGAGCAGGACTCTTCACTGGTTTTTAGCCGAGGACCGTGTGGCTGCACAGTTGTACCGGGCAGCTTCCATGTATGAATGTGTGAATGTGATCAGATGCAAGAATGCAAAAGAGAGGCTGCCTCTCAGTGAACCTCCCCTGAATAAATCAAGGTTAAATAAAAAAATAAAAAAAGAGATGGAGCATGGACCTCCTACTACATACAGTATATTGTATAAAATGATGTTGCATATTAAACTGGGCCTACAGTAACATGTACGGTGGCCTAAATCCTTCATACAGTGACTTGTATTTGAAAACAAAGCAATCAAAGTAATTGTTGGCATGATTTTATGAATGTTTTATTGGTAAACATACATGTAGAACAGTGAAGCTTTAGGATTAATGGTCTCTATGGACTGTTACCTTCGCAACTACCTTCCCTATGGGCCGGTCAGCCTGTCATCACTGAAGGTGTTTTCTACAAATAGGCTGATTTATATCTCTTATGGATTCATGTTGGCACTTTAATTTCAAAACTATATGTATGAGGACCCAGTTGAAGATATTGGCTTTGTAACACTCAATGCAAGACTTTTTGTGGAGTATTGTGTGGTATTAGTACTTCACTAAATCAAAATTCTGAATACTTGCTCCACTGATTGTAAAGTGTAGTTGCATCCAGAGTGAGTGGGTTGAATGTGGGACTCATGCACCATGAAGCCCTCTCTGCTTTACAACTGTAGGTAGTATTATGGTATTACATGAGTATTTACCATTTATGAAATGTCTCAGTTAAATTGTTCTCTGGTGACACCTTGTGGACCAACATTACACCTAAGCACCCAAAACCTTAGTGATTTGAGAGTGTGGCCACTGAACTTTTAGTCTCGAGTTACTCACCAAGCAGGGAAAAGTACTGTTGGGAAGTCAACAAAAACAGTTTAAGTAGTAGAAATAAGTTAAGAAAGTCAGCTAGAATTAATCTTGAAATTACAAGTGGACCAGATGATGCAAGAATCCATTTTATTAGTTATGATCAACATTTTAAACAGCATCACTTCAATAGAGGCTCCACTCTGGAGGTCTTCGTGAACACACGGAACATTTCTACCATGCAGATACTTATTTTAGTCTAACTTTATCATTTCAAACACTTGTGTATTTTTTGTTACAGATGAAAAATGCCTCAAATCAAAGTCTGGAACCCAAAAACACATTAACACTAACTGTCAGCTAAAGCAGTCAAAATGCAAAGTGAAATTAAGAAAGCAAAAGTCAGGAATGCTCAAGCTTTATTGAAACTTAAAAAAGGAATGGCTGACGGCTGGAGCAGAAAGTGATTTTTTTCCTCTCACTGGAATAAAGATGGTGGTTATACGGAGACATCTTTAAGCTGGAGCAGATCAGTTTCCTCCACGGAGACGGAGCACAAGATGGAGGGTGGACTCCTTCTGGATGTTGTAGTCAGAGAGGGTGCGGCCGTCCTCGAGCTGCTTGCCAGCAAAGATGAGACGCTGCTGGTCTGGGGGGATTCCCTCCTTATCCTGGATCTTGGCCTTCACGTTCTCAATGGAGTCACTGGGCTCCACCTCCAGGGTGATGGTCTTGCCAGTCAGGGTCTTGACGAAGATCTGCATGCCTCCACGGAGACGCAAGACCAGGTGGAGGGTGGACTCCTTCTGGATGTTGTAGTCAGAGAGGGTGCGGCCGTCCTCGAGCTGCTTGCCAGCAAAGATGAGACGCTGCTGGTCTGGGGGGATTCCCTCCTTATCCTGGATCTTGGCCTTGACGTTCTCAATGGAGTCGCTGGGCTCCACCTCCAGGGTGATGGTCTTGCCAGTTAGGGTCTTGACGAAGATCTGCATGCCTCCACGGAGACGCAAGACCAGGTGGAGGGTGGACTCCTTCTGGATGTTGTAGTCAGAGAGGGTGCGGCCGTCCTCGAGCTGCTTGCCAGCAAAGATGAGACGCTGCTGGTCTGGGGGGATTCCCTCCTTATCCTGGATCTTGGCCTTGACGTTCTCAATGGAGTCGCTGGGCTCCACCTCCAGGGTGATGGTCTTGCCAGTCAGGGTCTTGACGAAGATCTGCATGCCTCCACGGAGACGCAAGACCAGGTGGAGGGTGGACTCCTTCTGGATGTTGTAGTCAGAGAGGGTGCGGCCGTCCTCGAGCTGCTTGCCAGCAAAGATGAGACGCTGCTGGTCTGGGGGGATTCCCTCCTTATCCTGGATCTTGGCCTTGACGTTCTCAATGGAGTCGCTGGGCTCCACCTCCAGGGTGATGGTCTTTCCAGTCAGGGTCTTCACAAAGATCTGCATGCCTCCACGGAGACGGAGCACAAGATGGAGGGTGGACTCCTTCTGGATGTTGTAGTCAGAGAGGGTGCGGCCGTCCTCGAGCTGCTTTCCTGCAAAGATGAGACGCTGCTGGTCTGGGGGGATTCCCTCCTTATCCTGGATCTTGGCCTTGACGTTCTCAATGGTGTCACTGGGCTCCACCTCCAGGGTGATGGTCTTTCCAGTCAGCGTCTTCACAAAAATCTGCATTTTGGCACTGTTTGAAGAAAACGTCACATTAAAAATGTTAATAACTGAAAGCCACATTTGTTTATTTGCATCTACAGTAATATAATGATCTGCTGTTGCATTTGGGGATTTCCAGAGGAAGTAGTTTGTCAGAGTGTCACGCTACTTTTGGTTTCTATTATTCAATAGAGCCACCATTACAACTAGCTTTTAAAATATTTATAAACCAATTGCTATTTAAACTGAGACCAAAAACATGGTTTCCCAAAACCACATTCAGACATTTTAAAGACTACAGGAGAACAGATGGTACCTTTAATCCTCAGTTAGACATTAGGTTCTTAAATGTTATGTTAAAATATGCAAATCAGGCATTATCTACAGAAACTAGCCCTAGTGAAATGTTCATTTTCTGTGGATTAGGGATTTGTTTCAGCTCTTTGGTTTAATTTACAGTTACATTTTTGCTTATTATTCATTCATATGAAGTTATTCCACAACTTTCGAGAGAAAGTTGTTTTCTTGGATTCCTTAAAACTGAGTTAATCTATATAAAAAACTGAGTACTTACCAGGCCTATTTATTAAAATATATTTATATTAATCTTTTGTTGTGGCTTGCATTGTCTAGTCTGGACTGTTAATGTTACAGTGTACTACCGACTATTGTAGTGTCTTTATAAAATGTATTCTGAAATATCCAAGATTTTTTTTACCGAGTCATCTAGCTAAGCTAGCTAGCTAACGTTAGCTAAATTGAGTTAGCCGAATTTAAAAAAAAAAAAAGGTTACAAGCTTCCCTTTCTGCTTGAATCCTTGTAAAAATACAGGACCCAGTGCTACACTTACTAGAAGACGCACGTAAATGTGAAAGCAGAATAAGGGTTCAGTTGTTCGTCTAACCAGACGGTTCCTATTGGAGTGACGAAGCTAATATGCTAACGTTGCTAAGGAACAGGATGCCGCAATATCTGGTCGTTTGTCTTCATTGTGCCCACATACAAAGGCTAACCTATTTAATCTCTTTAGCAAAGTGTTGGTTTCGTTCTTTACTGGTTTAACTGACAGATTTAAAAGCTGAATATTCATTACGTTCTGTGAATTGGAGACGTTTTCTGAGACGAGGCCTGGTCGATGCTAGGCCGCGCTCGAAGTTTGCTAGGCCGCGGCCGGCTTTGTTAGCTACCAAAACAGCGGATGTAGCTTGTGATTTTGTTACAAACAGCGAAATTAACGTCGAGTAAACAACCCAGATTATGATATGTACGACAAAAGCTCGTCCTAAATACAGTGGACGCTGTTGAATTACTTACAAACAAATGGTTTCCGCCGGTGTACGTGTCAGTGTCTTCCGGGTTCCGTCAGGTTTTAACAAACAAAGAGCAGTGGAGCGGGCTTTATAGCCAACAGTCAGATATCCTTCCGCTTTCCCACCCGGTGGAACTATAAAATATGGTTATCAAAAAATACGACATAATTTTTTCGGAGTTAAGTAAACATGAATATTCTCGTTTGACACACAATGGAATGTCTTTTATGGGGGATACAAATAGTGTTTTTAGACCAGAATGAGGGTGAAAAATGGCCATTTCACAACCTGCGCGGATGTATACTTAAATACGTATGCAGCTAGTCGGTAGGAGTGACGCAATGTTACTAAGTGCATTTAATTAAGTACAATTTTGAGGTACATGTACTTTACTTGAATACTTCCATTTTATGTGACTATATGCTTCTACTCCACTAAAGTTATTTGACAACCAGTAACTTTGCTGATTTAGATTATTAATACAAAATATAAATCAATTAAAAAAATATAAGATTATACACATAGGCTAATTAAAATGAGCTCTATACCTTTACCAGCTGCAACTTTAAAGTGATGGACACATTAATGCATCAATAAGTAACCCAGTAATACGATTATTTTGTTATTATTATGACCTGCACCTTTTTATTTTGCAATATAACATTCAACTGTAAATCCGAAGAAGAAAAACAGCCTATTTCACCTATATACTGTATATTGTCCCTGATTCTTGGCTGATAATCACCTCTTAAATGTGATGCCCAGTGTGTCCATCAGTCCATTTGTGTCATTGTATCTCTTGAAAACAAATTGTAAGTTAATGAGAATTTGAGCTTGTAATTTTATAACCACATGAGGAAATAACATTGATTTTGACGACCCTGTCACCTTTCCCCCAGCACCATCACCATGCCTTTTTATTGTCAAACAAGCAGAATCTTCTCAGTCATTATGCATAAATTGACTGAATACTTGACACATTTTCCCAACAGGAGAAAACCCACTGATTTTAGTTACCCTATGACCTTTTACACTTGTGTGATCATTACTATTCTGTCATTAACCAATACAACGCTGTCTGTAAAACTAATGCCTAACTGAGAGAGTGTGTAGACGACTACACTCTATTGAGTGCTTCTTCTTTGTAATTGTCTTTTGATTTCAGATTAGACAATTACTAACACTTTGTCTGAAGTGCACATTCTCTCGCCTGGGTTTTTTAAAGGTCCAATATGTAATATATTTACTGTACTAAATCCAAAAATGACCCCAATGCGTCATCAGATATTAAGGAAACATGCTAAATTGAAATACTATCTTTTCTGACAACAATGCTAATACCAGTATTTTCTCCTTTTGAAATTTCCGTTCCGTGACAGAATGTCTGTTTGTGTTTTGACCTGTGTGTTGGTATCAACTGCCCAGTTTGACAGCCAGGTCGTGTTGCCAGATATACCTGTAAAAAACCGTAAAACGTAAACCCAGCGTGCTACAGCTGTAACGTTAGTGCCACCATGAAAGCAGCAAACAAACGAACTGGATCAACGGCGATAGATTCTACCCAACCTAAAAAAACCTGGCATGTTTCTAACAGTTGTGTGGAATGTCACAACCCCCAGGTAAATATTGAAGATGTTTGAATTTGAAAGATGGAGACAGCTTAGAGCCCAAAAGGACGCCAAGTTGGCAAATTTTCTACTGAACAGGTAGCTAAACATTAGCTTCGGGGTAATTTATCACAGCAACAAGGGACGGGCATTTTTTGTCATTTCAACATTTGTGTACTCACATTGAATAATATAGCTAGAGTACCCGAATTGGTTGCTCGCAAAAATTGAGACACAGCCGGTGAAGTGATCCCGACTGGTCCTGGCTAACGCCGCCATGCTAACCCTACTAACTGCTAACTGCTAATGTTACCGGAGGACCAGACAAGCGGCCACGGCTGTTTACAACGTGTAGCCTGTTCAGCGGCCGTAGCCGACAACGGTGAGTTATTTTAAGCCAAGGGGGGGCTGTAAATCAGGAAGAGAGGACCATGAGTTTGCAGTGTGTTTAGCGATTGTTGCCGTAATTCTGAGCCAATATAGTGTTTTCAGTTGGGTGGAGAGGCGGCAAGGTGGTGTTATTTTTAGCGGTTCCTACCGTAATTCTAAGCCGAGGAAGTGTGTCTGTCCGTCAGGTGGAGAGGACGACGAGGTTGTTGTGTTTTTAACGGTTCCTACCGTAATTCTAAGCAGAGGAAGTGTGTCTGTCAGTTGGGTACAGAGCTCCGCGTGAGCACGGGCTTCAATGTCAATATAGCCAGCATCTAACGTTAGCTACTCCGCTGTGCTCTGAAGTAATGTCTGGCTATGTGAGACAAGCATCTAGCAACATTGTTGTGGATGCTCCGGTCTCAGCCTGCCAACCTCCGTGAACTTCGAGTCTGGGGAGGAGGGGGCGGGGGAGACGACTCTCTCCAGTATTTTGAATTTGTACTGCAGTAACTATTTTAAACACTAGCTGTCAGTATTACATATTGCACCTTTAAATGAACTGCTTGAAGAAAAGATATCGTATTTTCTAAATGCCAGCTTCAATTTGAGGCTTTTGGGAACCACATTTCACACTTGCATTATAAAAATATACATTCAAATATAAAAAAAGCACACACAGAAGTCTTGTTTCCCATTTGCAAAAATAATATTTATTGAGTATCACTTGCAGGAGTTTCTGTGGACTAGCTACCATTACAACACAGCTGTTTTGAGTATCTAGTTTATTAAGGCTGTGTATGTGTTTGTGTGATTCAGCTCAACACGGATGTAGCTGCGATTTGTCCTCAGACTCACTAAACAAAAACAAACAAAACATTCAAAATCAAACAGCCAGGAATGAATATTACACAGAGAATTAAAACAATCACGGCCCAGGCAAGCATGGCGTTTCTTCTGGGGTTTATTGCACCATTTTTGGCAAGCAAACAAATCAGGGAAAGAATAACGATGTTTGTCTTTCCCTGCTAAAAACCATAAGCCCTGTCTCTCTTTTACCATCCCTGCTCAGGGACGTCCAATCACAAAAACCTTTTAAACTGACCGGTATCGATCTAAAATGAGGACAGATTCAGCAGCTGCAATTTATTTCTCACATAAAATGTTTTCGGAAACACATTTCGGTGAACTGTTTTTGTAAAATAAGGAAAGGTTTCCTAGTCTGGATCAATGGAAGTACATTTTCAGGATAATAGCCCGAGGCGCCGGATGTCACTCACCTTCCTCTCTGTGTGTTGCTATTCTCAAGCTCGGTTCGCTTCAGAAGACACAACAACAAACTTCAAGCTACACGTGGAAAATGGCAGGTTTTGAGGAACAAGAAAAAAGGCAGGCTTGCTTGGTTCTTTCGGGGAATGATTTTAAACGGCATTTCCTCTCTAACTGGGACGTTTTGGAGCCGATTGGTGGGATTGCTGTGGACGAAGTACACACGCAGATACACTGGTAAGAACCAATGAGGTTTAACCATAGACAGTTAAATAAATGGACAAAGTGACGCCGTAGAATTCCACGGAGACCAGAGAAGTATATTAGAAGCTCTTTTCCGGTGATGGCTGAGCGTTACTGAGCAGCCTCCAACTGAGCTTGAAGACGTAGATGTGACGTGAGCAACCTGTCTGAAAGTTGGAAGTCTTCTGGTAGCTGTGCCAAGAGAAATCTCAATCATTCCCAATCTAGCAGAGACGGAGAGCGTAGGTATATGTTAGGAGATAACATGGACACAGGCTAATTATTGCTAACTAAAATGCTAGTTAACATTAGTAATTCAACTTAAACAGCTAATGTAAGTCGAAACTGCCTACGAGCTTCTCTTGTACTATACGGTAATTCCTCTACTATGCGACAGTAAGTTGCGTGGTTATGACACAATCGTTAGCCTATTTTTATAAAAACGTCTGCTACGGAGCCATAACGTGAGACACAAGGTAATGGAGCCTTTTATTCATTGTCGTGTTTCTTTAGAAATAAACAACGGACAAATAGAGTCTTTAAACACTTCACATGTAAAGTTATTCGCTGTCAAAGTGATGCCAAAATGAATGGAAGTCAATGGAATGCTAACGGGAGGTGATGGCTTGGTAGCATCAAAATGGCTCCATAGGAGGTACGCTTTGTAGACGCTTGCTTACCCCCTTCGGTTTAACCATGTATCAGCTAATTTAAAGAGCTCACGTTACTGTATTGTGTGAACAGTTAACTTCATTTAATATTGTATGTGGCGTTCTCTTTTGCGGGGTGCAAATGTTCCACCAAAACAAGTTCCTTCCTGAGACTATTTAGCAGACACCGTCGCTGCGTCCTGAGCTTAGTGCCGCCCAAGACCATTGTGATTGGTTTAAAGAAATTCAAACAACCCAGAGCGTTTTTTTTCTCCTATCCCAGAATGCATCTGTGGTGTAGCCAGACCTTCCTCCACAGCGCTGTGGAGGAAGGTCTGGCAATGCGAGACTAAAAGTTCCAAACGGGCCGTCGTGTTCAGGTCCGTTTCGAAAATCCGGGAGCAGACAGACCTCGAGCGTTCGTCCAATAAGGTGCAGCCATTGCATTTGTAGGAGGGTGTAGCCTGTTTTCTTTGATTGTCAGTGATCAATCATTGAAGAGAAATTGATAACTGCTAGTCAAAAAATGGCACTGTGGACAGGTACCGTAAGTCTCTCTGAATCTAACAATATCATTATGTCTTTTGGTTCAGATTTGACAGAGTTATGACCCTGAGAATAGGATTTCTGACGCAAATTGCTGTAATCTAAGGTGTTTTTAAGTTAAACTTTAAACCAGTGTGGAAAAAAGATCACTCCTCTGCATCTCTCTATTAAACATTAATATCCTTGATAAATATTTGCTGCATCTATTGCCTCAGTGGTGTGAGTCTGACCCACGCTGTTAACAGCTTGTAATATTAATGATCTCATTGTGTTACTGCACTCATTACGAGTTGCTGTAGATAAAAGAACCAGCTAAACGCCTACAATGCAGACATAACTGTAATGTATTTCTGGCTCTGTGAATGCCTTTGGTTCATTAAACTTGTGTGGGTGGCACTCGGTTTCCTCAGAGTGTCCAATGTCATTCAAGCATCTGGTTAAAAGCTTCTCAACAGTTGAATTAACCGCAGCAGGAAAGCCTCTGGAAATTGCTATCGTGGCAGGAAGCATTATCTTCCTATTAGCAGTCAGGATGGCAACAGAAGGAATCATTAGGACATTAAAGAGGGTTGGCAGAAGGGAAATGCCGCTGGGCAGGATTCATCCTCCCACCCATCAGGGGATATTTCCAAGACACCAGCACTCAGTCCAAGAAAAAAAGTTGCTTCTCAAACCGAATGGAAGCCAAAACGGCATGCTGTGGTGAAAGTAACAACTTTAAAAGAAGATTTCCAGTACTATTAAGTCGATTCAAATCTTTTTATGTAGGGGATGATGTTGGAACTGTGTTTTGCGGACGATCTCAAGCACTAGTGTCCAACTTTCTTTTTTTTTTACATAGTGAAAGTGGATAGACATGAAAGGGGGAGAGAGATGGGGGATGACACGCAGCAAAGGGCAGCAGGTCTGATTCGAACCCGGGCCGCTGCAAAGGACTCAGCCTACATGGGGCGAAGGTGCAGGAACTAGGGGTGCTGTTGGTGCTGCAGCACCCCCTGTTGGCAAACTGCGATCACAATAAAATGATGGCTTATGAATATCTCTGGTTGTTGTTTCTGTTCCACGACATTTTGTATGTCACGTTTGGGGTGTGGGATGAAGAGAGGGATACTTTTAGTAATTATTGTATCAGCTCTACATCCACAAACAAGAGGGCTCTTCACTGAAATGGAACAGCTGATCCACTTGTGCCTCTGTTTACCAGTGTCAACGGCTGGCTCCGAAAGGTCTTTCTCAGCTGTCCGCCGCCTGAAAACCTGGCTCCGTAGCACTATCACCCAGAGTAGACTTTCATACATGGCACTGCTTCACATCCACAAAGACATTTTGCATGATCTGGATATTCCGGGTCTCGTGGCAGAGTTTATCAGCCGAACTCCAGAACGCAAATCTACGTTTGGTGTACCGAAATCATCATAAGTTGATAAAGGTAAACGGCAACAAAAACAAACTGCGCCAACCTGCACCACGAAACATAAACAGTGTTCCAGCCAATAACTGACAAGAAGGAGTTGGTTGAGTCATGAACGCACATTGTGGAAGTAGCCTACGTGCTAACGCTGCTGCGGTGATGGTTGTCCAACTCCTTCTTGTCGGTTATAGGCTGGAACTCTGTTTATGGTTCGTGGTGCAGGTTGGCGTTTTCAGGCGTGACATCGCTTAGAGCACCTTTAAACCAGGGTAAAAGTTAATCTGAGTAAATGTTTGTTGGGGCTGGGGATGCTATTGTTAGCCCACAGTTGCTAATTCGTTGGATTACTTTTCTGCAATAAAATGCAGTTTTATAACAACATTTTTGTAGGCAAACACAAAGGTTACATTTATTAAATCCATTTTAAATCCTACATGCAAATGAAAGCTGAATTAAATGTGCAATATATCCATATTTGATACTAATAAGAGACTTTGAGAGCCAGATAAATAGAAGTAGGACAAAAATACAGTTTTGGTTTGGGACTGAGAGCATTAACAACCATTTAAAGTACAAAACAAATATTTCGAGTGTTTACATTTAATGCATAGACCTTGAAAGGAGCTGTGAACAGATTTAAGATGGTTTTGGGTTAACAAATATGAGATAATGTGAATATTTCCACATTTGGCCCCTAAAAAAGCAATACGAAGCCAAAGAATTCAACAAAACGCTTACAAATTTAGAAAGTCTTTTGTACTTTTTATTTGAGTTTTACCATTTATTTAGGGAAACTGTTAACCTTTGTCTTCTCATAATGAAAATGTACATTTATCAATCTGCATAAAACATCACATATACAGTACATCAAAATAAATACATCATCTGGTGGGTTGATTGAGCTCGGTCAGTTAACTACAGCTACGCTATTCATATCGCAAACCTCCACGTCTGCAACAAATGCTTGTTTTTCATTTGACTTTTTAAATCAGGAGCCGGTCCAGACCTGGGGGACTCTAAAGGCCAGTCTACGACAGTCATTCATCTAAGACAGAACATCAGTACTGCACTGGCCCCTGAGTCATTTAAATACCACTTAACTACAGCTAAAGCCAGAGCTGGAACTGCTGGAGTTAAAAAGCTTCGAAGGTGCCTGCGGGCAGGAGGGAATTCGGGGACAGGACACAGCTGACATCCTGTGTCGGACTAACTAGCAAAGGAAAACAAAGGAAGCCACTGACCAATATTTCCTTCCTGTCATTATTATTTTGTGGCAAGAGATGGTGACTCATGAGTGTAGATGTAAACAAAAACATAAAGAAAATCCACCGTTCCACCTGCCAATCTATCCCCAAGACTCCTAAGGTTTTAATCCTTAAGATTTCAGTCCTGAGTAGTTTAGCAAGTGCATCCAAACCAGGGATTGATGCATAGACTGTATAAGTGAAGCCAAAACATCTGGATCGCCCCCTAGTGGGCTGGGTGGCTAGCAGATGGGACATGGACAGACTGATCTCATGATGTGGCGTATGTATGACCCGCCAATTTGTATTTCATTATTGCCGTGTATATCTAGTGTATCTAGACGCATACTCGCTGTTTAGCGTGTTTATCAACGCTATTTGGCCTCCATTGACTTACATTACTTTGCTATTGCGTGTGAAATGACGCCGTAGCGAGTAGTACGAAAGGGCGAAAATCCACATAGGGAGGTTGGTCGAGGGGGTGGATGGGTAAAACAACACAGGACAAACTCAACAGTTGCTTTCTTCTTTTAATAAACTCAACCTGTTCTTCTTTTCCTAAACCCAACCCGTCCGATGTATACGGTGCTCAAAATGCATACATATAACACGCCACTTGGCTTTAGAAAGTGGCGTGCATGTTTACGCGATAACACGCCACTTGTAGAAAGTGCCATGTATGTTTACGTCCGCTGTATACAGCGTAGACATACACACGGATAGCTCAAAATGCGTACAGATAACTTGGCTTAAGAAAGTGGGCGTGTATGTTTACGCGAAGTCATGATACACGTGATACATGGACCAAACTAAGAAATCAAAGTTCACGTGAAATAAATGGTTTCCCAAAGATGGTTTCTGTCATTTTAGGTAGTTCTGATCACACTGAGGTTTGTTCAAGTGTTCATTTTTCTGATCAGTTTGGGTTTTGTTAGTTATTTGTTTGTTGGCAGCTGGGATTGACCAAGGGCGGGTGTATTGGCGGGACTTTGATATGGCGGCTCCACCACCCGATCACTACTGCGCTAGTCAAGATCAACGGAAGGCCATATCCAGGATAATTGCCTGACATCCCTCACCTTTTGCTCTCTGTCTGTTGCCATTCTCAAAATCCCTTCGCTCCAGGAAACAACTACCTTCGGGCTACACGCTAAAAATGGCACGTTTGGAAGAAAATTTGGATTGTGCAAAAAGGAAGGCCTGCTTGGTTCTTTTTGGCAATGATTGTGAAGATTTACAAAGAATATGTTCAGGGCATTTCCTCTCTAACTGGGACGTTTTGGGAGCGATTGGTGGGATTGCTGTGAACGAAGTACACACGGAGATACACTGGTAAGAGACAATGAGGTTTAACCATGTATCAGCTCATTTAAATAGCTCACGTTACTGTATTGTGTCAAGCAGTTAACTTCATTTAATATTATATGTGGAGTTTTCTTTTGCGGGGTGCAAATGTTCCACCAAAACAAGTTCCTTCTTGAGACTATTTTGTAGAGCCACCGTCACTGCATCAGGAGCTCAGCGCCGCCCAAGACGATTGTGATTGGTTTAAAAAACACAACTGCAAACAACCCAGTGTTTTTTTCTATCCCAGAATGAGGTTTTCTGTGACTGCTTCTCAATAAAATCCACCCTGCTTTGGATAGTGACCAAAAGAATGAGATCGCGGATACAAGCATCTGAAATTAGTTTCCTCCGTAGGGTGGCTCACCACAGTCGTAAAGCTCGGGTGAGAAGCTTAGACGCTACACAGAGCCGCTGCTCCTTCGTTTCAAAAGGGGCCAGTTAGGGTGGTTTTGGCATCTGATCAGGATACCTCCTGGGCGTATCCCCTTGGAGGTTTTCCAGCATATCCAACTGGTAAGAGGCCCAGGAGTAGACCCTAAACACGTTGGGGAGATTATATATGTGGCATGCCTCAGGGTTCCCAGGAAGAGCTGGGAAACATTGCTGGGGAGAGGGATGTCTGGAATCATTTTCTTAGCTTGCTGCCCCCAGATAACCAGATGAAAATGTATGGATGGATGGATGGATGGATGGGACTGGCAGACTTCCACCACTAACAATGAAAACTACTATATAATAAGATAACTACTAAATATAAATGAGTTGAATTGCATCTGACCGTAAATAGTATCAAAAGTGGAGCTTGCTTTCATGAAAATCTTATAACTCTTATAATTCTTTCACTTTCTAAAGATATATTCCAGGATTCTTTACCTAAATGTCTTAAATTGAAAAAAATACTAAAAAAGTGCTTCAATACCCTTTAATCCACAGTCCTCATACTGTGTCCTGTCCCCTACTCCTTGCGCCTCTCCCCTCCTTAACTTCTATTTCGCACCAGACATCGCCTCTTTTCTCACCGTGTTCGATGTTCTTCGATGATCTTTGGGTCTTTCTCCCCTCCGTCCTCCCACCATCTCCCGGCGACACTGATCCACAAAAAGTTCAACACTGACTCTAGTCTATCGCTCGTCTCCTCTTTCCCACCGTGTCTTCAGAAGCTGGAGGAGAGAACGCAACCGATCACTGCGTCTCGTGGCAGAAGGGGCCGGACATCATCTTTCTGTATTTACATCGCCTCCTCCTGGGCGGAGAAGGAGGGAGGACGGGATGAAGAGTTAGGACGGGGCGGGTCGGTTCTCGGTTCAGAAACGTCTTCTCATATCGACACCTCATATTCACGAGTGTCCTGTGGACAATCAAAGAGAAGATGGAAAGCAGTATTAGCAGTGTGTGTGTGTGTGTGTGTGTGTGTGTGTGTGTGTGTGTGTGTCCCTAAATCTCCTGGTCACTTAAATTATATTTTATCCCCAATCTGATGCTGGTTTGAACTTCAGCAGCTTGTTTTGACCATGTGTGCATCCCTAAACGATTCAGTTGCGGCTACGGGATTGGCTGATTCGATATTTGCGTTAGCAAACAGTTGAACAGGTGTACCTAATAAAGTGGCAAGTGAGTGTATAATCGATCATAAATCTTGAACACTAGAGCTGCAAAGATTAATGGCTAAATTGATTATTCGTTGTATTTTTAACACTATTAAATGAATCGCCAACCATCGATTAATCGGTATGAGTTCTCTGATGTCAGCTTGTTAAATGTGAACATTTTCTAGTTTCTTCACTTCTCTGTGACAGTAAACTGAATATATACAAAGGTAGGACTCTTATCCTTACCTTCAGTCTGGCGGACTAGAGTTTCTGTAATTTTCTAATGCACTAACTGACTAAAGCCAAACCCTGTTGAAGCTTCTAGACATAACGAAACTAGTACGATTCCCCAGAGTTGTGGTTAGGTCGTGACAAGTAAGATGAATGATCCCTGTGAGGTAGTATGGACAGTTGGGCCCTCGATGTACAGTTTCAGTTTTTTTTAATGTGCTGGACACTCACTCCTCCGGTCTCATAGAGCGGGTTATCAAACTCTGTCTCCACGGTGATCTGTCGGTAAGGGTGGGGGTAGATCAGAGGAAGCCTCAAGTTGGAGTGATATCGGCACCTAAAAGAGAGGATGAGGGAAAAGAGAAACAACATATTAAGACAACGACACATTGTCACACATTATCGGCTGTAACGATGAAGTTCTGAAAGCTAAAAATGTAAGCAAAGGAGTCCTAAAGCCCTTTTCATGCCAGCTGATATCATGCTTTAGTTCCCAAATAAACACTTTACCATAAACCTATTGCCACAAAGTGACCCTGTGGGGTTTCGGGTCTAGAGTCCAGAGGAAATTGCCCATTTTGCCAGGGTCGTAATCCAGCTTGAGCAGTCAAGGATCTTACCGTGTGACGTAGACATAAGCCCCTCCGAGCAGCACAGTCAGCAGAAGAACGAGGATGAAGATGGCCAGCGCTATGTTCCCTCCATCCAGGGTGGAGCCTGCAGTCGCCTCTGCAACTGAGAGACAACACGCAAACAAAAAGGTTAATTGAAGAAGGCATCAAGAGAACAAATAAAACCTCTAAAAGTCTGGTCGAGGATGGTTAAGCAACTGACAGATAAACAAATGAATACAGACAGTTAGGCGGACAAACACACACAATGGGAAAGAACTTGGCAGGCAGATGCTTGCAGATGCAGGCAGAGCAGATGAGGCGTGAAGTGCTTTTTATTCTTTGCGTTGTTTGAGTGTTTTTTTTTTTTTTTGTCAGTCCAGTAAACCAACTGTGTGGTCTTTTCAGGCCACAGTGTGAGAGCGAGCACCAACAGACACAGATAACACTCACCTTCCAAAGCATGGTTGCCAAAGCAGTCATGGTTGGCTGCAAGACATCATTCTGTCAGTCAGTGCATATGAAAATTGACATCACACTTACTGCCGAGTTTGTATTTGTAACAAGGCTGCTTTGAAATGACCGTTCGCTAAAGTTGCTGGAGTGTAAACATTCCCAAACCCATGACGTATTTCTTTTGAAGATTATTTTTTGGGGGGTGCTTTTCCCTTTATTTGATAGTGACACTGTGGATAGACATGAAAGGTGGGAGAGAGATGGGGGGATAACACGCAGCAAAGGGCCGCAGGTCGGACTTGAACCCGGGCCGCTGCAAAGGACTCAGCCTACATGGAGCGCACGACTCCTGTTCCTGAAATCTGGATTTTGAATACGTGTGGTCCTCCATGTTTCCTTCTGGGCCGGGAAGCTACGATACCCGTTAGCAGCATTAGCAGCACCTGTGAGTTCATCATGTGTCAGCGAAAACCAGAAAGGCGGAGCAGCATGTCCTGTATGTCCCTTACCGGCTAACGTATTTCTAGATGGAGCATGAACATGGAGCGTCTACCCCAGTTCATGTGAACGCAAATGTGAAATGTCAAGCCAAAAGGAATACTTGGAATTGATGGTGGTGGTAAATATTCATGAAAAAAGGAGAAGGTTGTGAAGGGCAACACAGATTTTGATAATGAACAACTAAACACGTTACACACTGGACCTTTTAAAGTTTTTGATTTGCTGAACATAATAGAACATAACAGGAACATCTGTTAATCTTGTGTTAACCACAGACCTTATTTCAGGCATCGAATGAAAAACCCATTTAATTAAAACCCACTGATTTGTTTTTTTGCATTTGGAATGGCTAATTAACACAGCGGGACACCAGCCTACTAATTCTTGAAATGTTGTGCCTAAGTTGCAAAACTATGATTGGACAAACTGGGGCAAAGGGGTTTAGCGAATGGTCATTAGCATGCATAGAGGCATGATTAATCTGTATCAACAAGCATGGGGCAAAAGAGACTTTGGAGAATATTGTTTGCATGCATAAATCCATTCCACGCACACATTCAAATCTAAAAAAAACAAACAACTGCAAAAGTCTCACCTCTGCAGAGTGGAAGTGGGCCGCTCCAAAACGACGGGTTCCCGAGGATGCATTTAATTGCAACCTCGCCGATGAGCTCGTAACCTTGGTAACAGACAAAGGTGAGTGACTCGCCGGGCAGGTAGAGCCTCTTGGACAGGATCTGGTAGCCGTTGTCAGGGAGACCGGGGTTCTCACAGGAAACAGAGTCCTCAGCTAGATACAGAAAGGAGAAGGAGAAGAAAACAAAATGAAGCAGAGCTGGATGGATTCTCAACACGAATCAGAGGTTTTGCGTCAGAGCTCGACTGACAGATCTGACAGGTTCGGGCTGAGGTGTCATGACTCATGGATAATCACCACCCCCCTCCTCCAGGTGGCGGAGGGCTGATTGGTACGGTGCATTAGCACGGCATTTACATATCAAACACTTCACACAAACATTATTAATATCCCTGAAAACACACACATGCAGGCACACACACACACACACACATCGCCAGTCCCGAGAGGAAAATGCAGGCGATGAAGCAGTGTGTGGAGGGGCTGTGATCTGTGTCAGCAGAGGGAAGAGAGAGCCAAGGCAAGAAATCACACGAACCCACTCATGTTAGTGCGCACAGCCACGGGGACCGAGCCTCTCATCTTCAGTTAACTGCCATGTGCAACTGTCTCTCCTCATGAAAGGTTTTCTGAAATCACAGGACAGAGCTATCTCCACAGCGCTGTGGAGTAAAGGTCTGGCTACACCACAGATACATTCCTGGATGGGAGGAAAAAAAACACTCTGGGTTGTTTGCTTTTCTTTAAACCGATCATCATCGTCTCGGGGTGGCGCTAAGCTCTGGACGCAGCGGCGCTGGCTCTGCAAAACAGTCTGGGGACGGAACTATTGGTGGAATATTTGCACCCCGCAAAAGAAAACGCCACATATAATATTAAATGAAGTGAACTGTTTGACACAATACAGTAACGTGAGATATTTAAATTAGCTGATACATGGTTAAACCTCATTTGCTCTTACTAGTGTATCTCTGTGTGTACTTCCTCCACAGCTATCCAGCCAATCAGTCCCAAAACGTCCCAGTTAGAGAGGAAGTGCCCTAAACATATTCTTTGTAAATCTTCACAATCATTCTCCGAAAAGTACCAAGCAGGTAGCCTGGAAATCCAGACCCAAATCCAAACGATTAAGGGTCTGGCAATGAGTAATGAAAATGGCCAGTGTGTTTGAGTGTGTAGCTTGTTAGCCCGAAGTCTATTTATGGTAACAATTTACTTGAAGGTACCTACATAAGAGTGACATGACACCGTCATGACACCGTCATGACACATGAACCCTAACCCTAACCCTAACCATAACTTGTCATGACAAAAACCGAATGACACTTACTAAAAGAACCGTTATGCCATACACGATTATGCCTTGTTTATAATGTTTATGACACGTTCATGACATGTCATGTCACTCTTATGTAGTTACCTTCAAACTGCACTAAAGTGCACAGACTGCACTTTAGTATTTTAACTGCATCATTGCACAATTATGCAACTCTCTGGCACTTTAATTTTTTTCTTAATTTATTTCATTGCTGCAAATATTGCCCTCTGGATACACTTTTTTAGTGTAGGTTTCTTATGAATTGCTTATTGCTTGTAAGAACTTCCTATTGTCCGTACTGACCATATTTTAAAGTGTTGTGTTTTCTTTTTCTTTTGAGGAGATGTGTAAGACCACATGAAATTTTCCCTTGCGGGATAATAGAGTTTTTACTTTGACTTTTTAATTTAAACCAAAGATCCTCTATAATTAAGATAGCACATTTCAAGCAGCGCCAATGGTGTGAAACGGTCCACACTTCCTGTCTCCTAAAGGGGCGTGGCCTAGTTTGAAAGTGTAGTGAATGTCGTGTGGATGGTTTTGTATAATTTATTTTCTTTTGCTAACGTTAGATATTTACACAGCTAAAAGACATATTTAGCATTAGTGAGATTAGTTTTTTTAGGGCGTTCATGAACGTTAGCTGACGTTAGTCTTCTCTGTGTTGCCAGATCTCGCGAGAGTTTGGTCCTGAGCCAGAAACACGACTCAAACAAAGTTAATTTTATCCTGATATGTCCGTCTGAAAAATGCCGTTTTAGTGTCAGAATGTTCTGGAGATATGTTCTGGAAAAATGCGTCCAATATATACTTTGGTGACTATGGGCCGAGAGAATCGCTCATAATCTGTGTTCATGTTCACTTCTCCCGTTGGAATCAACACACTCAGGACCTGCCGCTAGTCTCCTAAAGAGGCGTGGCCATGTCGGACCAACGTGACACCAAGGGGGTAAGCGAGCATCAGGAAAACGTACCTCCTATGGGGAGATTCTAGGCTAAAAAGTCATCACCCCCCGTTAGCATCCCATTGACTCCCATTCATTTTGGCGTCACTTTGACAGTGAATAACTTTACATCTGAAGTGTTTAAAGACTTTGTTTGTTTATTTTTTAATTTTTTTTTATTTTGTGTTTATTTCTAAAGAAACACAACAATGTATAAAAGGCTCCATTACCTTGTAGCTCACGTTATGGCTCCGTAGCAGATGTTTTTGTAAAAATAGGCTAACGATTGTGTCATAACCACGAGACTTCCTGTCTCATAGTAGAGGAATTACCGTATAGTACAGGAGAAGCTCGCAGGCAGTTTGGACTTCCATTAGCTGTTTAAGTTTCATTACTACTGTTAACTATCATTTTAGTGATCAATAATTAGCCTGTGTCTATGTTATCTCCTTACATATACCTACGCTCTCCGTCTCTGCTAGATTGGGAATGATTGAGATTTCTCTTGGCACAGCTACCAGAAGACTTACAACTTTCAGATGTGTTGCTCACGTCACAGCTACGTCATCAAGCTCAGTTTGAGGCTGCGCAGTATGCACAAAACCGGAAAAGTGCCTTCACTGGTCTCCATCGAAGTATATGGCGTGGCTGTGTCCATTTCTTTTACTGTGTATGCGTGACCCAGAGACAGGACATTACTCTGAGTTGGGACGTATCGGTTCTAAACCATCTCTGCTATAAACCATGGGACCGTTCCAGTCAAGACAAGTTTACCAGCTTTTTCCACATTTTTTGTCTTTTCTTTGCACTAGAAACCCATACTGATACTCACAAACACAGTGAGGGAGTCGAGACGTCCACACAGGGGTCCCCGGCTCGCGGCCGTAGCAGGTAAGGGTGGCGCCGCCCTGCAGGATGAAGCCGGGCTTGCAGCTGTACTGAATGGTTGTCCCCACCAAGAGTTTGGGGTCGGATAGAGACCTGGTGGAGTGCTCCACGTGGCCAGGATCTGAGCAGTACATGACTGAGAAAAAGGAGGAATATATGAAAAAACAGACATATTTGGGGCCCTATTTTAACAATCTAAGCGCACGGTGTGAATCGCCTGGTGCAGTTGCATTTATGGCATAGGAATCCACTTTTGCTAGTTTAACTGCGGAAAAAATGGTCTGTGTGCCAGACACATGGTTCAAAAGGGTTGTACTTAGTGTCTTCATTAATCATAGGTGTGTTTTGGGCGTAACATGCAATAAACCAATCAGAGATCATCTCCCATTCCCTTTAAAAGCCAGGCGCGTTTGGACCTTGGAGCATTGCTGTTATGATGGAGGATCTGCTGAGCAAGAAGGAGAGATTTTCAGGAGAAGAAACTGATCTGCTGGTGTGTGAAGTGAAAGCGTGCGAGCAGATCATATCATAATACTATTTCACATTGTAATATTTTTTATTGTAATTGTATGCATGTGTGTGTGCTGCTGCGCGTCCCTGTGTGTGTAACAAGCATAGTGTGCGCGCTGTGCACGAGCCTAGGAGCATTTTACTAATGCTCTGTTAAAATAACAATGAAATGCTGCGTTATTGACTTTAGACCAGGTTTTTGTTGGTCAATGGCGCCATCACTTTCCGCTGCCTCAAGATAGCAATACGCCCAGAATGCACCTGAACACACCTCCCTGTAAGACCAGCACGCCCATGGGCGCACAGATGGGCGCAGGTGCATTTGCTATTTAAGTGACGCGAGCGCTGGACGGGAAACTGACAACTGGGTCTGTCTTAAATAAGCAAAGACACTTGCGTCGGGCTTTGCGCTGCCCTGGGTGCAAGATAGGGCCAATAGACATTCATACCATCCAAATTATTATTTTGATAGCTAGATAAAAGTAAAATAGTCTGTATATACACATTAAACACACCATGCATAGTTAGACTAGTAGATTTCAAAAGTATTGTAACCTATAACGGAGGTAAAGTTTATTTAACCCTTGTATTGTCTTCCTGTCGACCATGCACTTGTTGTCCTCCAGGGTCAAAATTAACCCAGTCTGTTTTGCCTGTTTATAAAGCATAATGTTTTTTTTTTTAAAGCTATAGTGCATAGTTTCTGTCTCCCCCATGAGGAATTCTATGATGACAATGAATGACAACAACACTGTCGGCGCGTCCACACGATACAAGCCTTCCGTGATGCGTTGTTGGTAGCCAAGGAGGACACGGAGGATTAAAATAACATGATGGACTCTTCAGAAGAGGTCATTATCTTCACTCGAGTTTCTGCGCGGGAAAGTCACCGGACGCCACAATCTTCTGAACATAGTCATACTGAGAAATACAGAGAGAGTTGTGTGGAGCTGATAGTCTTAATTAGCTTTGTAGCAGCTCATTTGGTAACAGCTTGAATGTAACGGACGTTCATTAATATCAAAAAGTTACGCACTATAGCTTTAAAAAAGTCCAAATTATGAATTACTTTGACTAATAGGAAAGATCAGAGGAATGTATGTTGATGGATTCTCACATAGCCTACTTTAACAGATGTCAATGTTTAGTCAGGATACTGATATAAAACCTTTTTTCTTGTCTTTTTTTAATGGCAGCACAAACAGATTCTATAAAATTGAATAAAACACCCAAAATTCAATCATTCAAGAGTGTTGTATGGAACCATCCATGTTATTTTTGAGAGGCGTGAGAGTCCTGTAACGTTACAGTAAGCAGGAAACATCACTGTTGCCTCAGTCGCTTCCTCTCTTTTCTTTTTCTCCGTGAAATGAAGCTGACCACCCCCCAGAAAGTTGTTATCAGGTATCAAAAACACACAAAAAAAGATGTATAAATAAAAGTGGAACTGACTCTTTTCACAGAACGGCGGCTGTGAGCTCCAGGAGAGGTCTAACTGACAGGTGAGGGTCTCCCGTCCCACTAAGTCATAGCCAGGGTCGCACTGGTAGGTGATCCGAGCCCCGCGCACCAGCGCAATGTGGGATGTGGTCTTCCAGCCGTTCTGGATCTCAGGCAGGTCTGGACAGGAGTCATTTCGGGACACCTCTGGGTAAAAACAAAACAAAGAAACAGTTGATTAAGGCTATGTTCACACATGGTGTCTTTTTTTTAAACTTCCAGCGTCTGTTTTACATTATCATCCTATGGAGTAAACCGTGTTTTCAAAGCCAGCGCCAACGTTTTTTCTCTGCTGCTCAGAGCGTCTTTTTGAAGTTAAAAAAGGTTTGAGGCCATGATCTCACTTGGCGTCTTTTTCGACAAGAAAACGTTGACTGGGGCGCTTTTGTAGTTAAAAAAGAAGAAGCTGGCAGCGTTTTGGTTCCAAAAAGCAGCCAAGGGTGTCTTCTGTTGCTATAGCAACAACTGCTGCTACAGTACCTAAGAGTGCTACGTGGAGCGGTGCTAACATTAGATAAAACAAAGCGGTTGAGCCCAAGCCCCCAGGAAGAGCTCCATGTCTTAAAGCCACCGTGGGCTTAGCGGATAAGGGTGGAATTGCACCCCATGGCCCAGAGAGAGTTTTCACATAGACTTTGCATGGCGAAAGAAACTTCTATATTTCAGCGGATCATTTTTTTTGGGGTACTTTGGATCAACTTACCAGCCCGAACACTTAAGGGTCCTAGTTTAAAACGTCACGTTTTTAACATTTACTTGTAGCCGAATCCAGAGTTATTAAACTAGGCATGATGAACGCGCATAATGGACGCGAGCAGACTGCACTGCGCATGCTCATATGACTGTTCTCCCGAGGTCCTGTAGCTGTAATAATGGATAATGCTAACGCTAATGGTTGCAATTCACCATGTGTTCTATTAATACATCCATGGTATGTATGCTGTAAAGTCTGTAACGTGGATGAGAGATGAAGCCATCGATGTTATTAAGAGAAGCTCTGTTCACGAAACAGCAGGCTAACCTTAGTAGTTAGCACTAACTAGTAGCACGACATAATAATTACATCTCCTTGGTTGTCTAAATACATCCATCGTTTATTTAGATAAGCATGTAAACTATCAGGAACAACGAACACACAATGTTTAACGTTAGTGAATATTTTATACAATGAAACAGCGAGTTCATGAGTTTGCCACTTGTTAGAGACGAGAGAACAAGCATGTTGCTACTGGTTGCTACGACAACACAAACTGACTGTTGCTGGTGCCCATGTCCATCGTGACGTCATGGGCCAGTCAACGCGGAAGATCCGACCTCCATGATTGCTTTATGTGCTTTCAGCACTCTCATTGGAATGAACCATAGACATATATAAACTGGACCAACAGATCCCGTGTCTCTGGACGGAGACCAATGAAGGATACTAGAAGCTCTTTCCCGGTGATGGCTGAGCGTTACTGAGCAGCCTCCAACTGAGAGAGACGACGTAAATGTGACGTGAGCAACCTGTCTCAAAGTTGTAAGTCTTCTGGTAGCTGTGCCAAGAGAAATCTCAATCATTCCCAATCTAGCAGAGACGGAGAGCATAGGTTTATGTAAGGAGATAACATAGACACAGGCTAATTATTGATCACTAAAATGATAGTTAACATTAGTAATTACACTTAAACAGCTAATGTAAGTCCAAACTGCCTGAGAGCTTCTCCTGTACTATACGGTAATTCCTCTACTATGAGTCTCGTGGTTATGACACAATCGTTAGCCTATTTTTAAAAAAACGTCTGCTACGGAGCCATAACGTGAGGTACAAGGTAATGGAGCCTTTTATACATTGTCGTGTTTCTTTAGAAATAAACAACGGACAAATAGAGTCTTTAAACGCTTCAGATGTAAAGTTATTCGCTGTCAAAGTGACGTCAAAATGAATGGGAGTCAATGGGATGCTAACGGCGGGTGAGTGCTTGTTAGCATCAAAATGGCGCCATAGGAGCTGTTGACAGACGCTTACCCCCTTGGAATGAACGGGGCTTCCCGCCGAACGCTGTATCCAGTTCTCTTAATACAGCCATGGGTTGAGCGAGCTCGAGAAGGAACAGAGAGAGGGAGCGGTGCTTATGGTAGTTAGATAAAAAAAAACAGCCCAACTTTTCTGAAAAAGTTTTTTTTTTTTATACAGCTGACCAGTGACAAGCGGAGTAGTGAGACCTGTCGTTTCCATAACAACAAGAAAACATGGAGAAGGTGCCAATAGATAGACCAAAGATCCTTGGTCTCTGGATAGACGTGGGCTAGTGTCGGAGCACAGCGAGTTATATAATATGAGCGGGTGCCCCCTGTTTAGGGAACTCGTGTTGTTTTATTTAACGTTGGCATTAGCACCGATCCCTCTCTCTGTTCTTTCTCTATCTCGCTCAACCAATAGAGCTCAACAGTGACTGGCCACTTTTTTAACTGCTCTGGTTCCGGAAATGTCTTTCCCCATTCAATTGTTTCATTGATGTTTCGAAAATTGCTGATATAAAGAGTTTTAAGTCTGGAACCGAGCCAACCAGCTACGAGATGAATGGTGACCATAAAACATTTGATTTGGCGCAAAAAAACATTTTGAAAACGGCAAAAAAAGGCAAAGGTACAAGACCGTGTACGTAAACGAGACTTCAATGGCAGAAGCTCGCTCTAGCCGTCCGCTGTTTCACGGGTACGGTCAACGTTTCTATGGTAACAATGAGTTGGACAAATCAGAGACGTTGCTGTTAATTCAATTGAATTCAATTTTATTTATAGTATCAAATCATAACAGGAGTTATCTCGAGACACTTTACAGATAGAGTAGGTCTAGACAAACACTTAGGATTGTGGTTAATGTAGGAATTATCCAAGACATTGCGAATAAAAGACATTTATCTCAAAACAAGGTTGGTGCCCCATGAACTTTTGGCGTCTATATGAGCATAAACAATCACTTAGTGTCATAGCTGGTTTTAAGTCTAGCATCGACGGTTACGTTTTCATGGCTTATACTCCAATTGTCAAAGGAGAAATTGTATTGTATTCTTACTTCCGGAGTCGGCTGTGGGCGGGACTGTTGGGCTCTATTTGTTTTATCTAACAACGCTCCACGTAGCACTTTTGGATACCGTAGCAGTAGCTGTTGTTATAGCAACAATAGCTGCTATTTGGAACCAAAACGCTGCCAGCTGTTTTTTTTTTGTTAACTACAAGAGCACCCTTGTCAACTTTTTCTTGTCAAAAAAGGACGGCAAAATGTGATAATGGCCTAATGGCTCCTTTATGACATTGGCGTTGCGTTGGCGTTTCCGCCTCCACAGCATCTATGAGGGTCATGAAGAAAACAAGACAAACAACAGGACATTTGATTTAGACGTGACGCTGGCACACGCTCTCCGTGAGGAAGAATCCCTCGCAGCACAGAAGATTGATGGACTTATTGTGCGACTACTTGACCGTGTGACAGAATGATGGATTGTATCTGCGTTGGACGGTTTTCAAATATCAGACGAGAACAGTTTTGCCTCTGAAGCTGCCGTTTGGAGTCAGTTTTAAATCAGACTCCCACTGAAACCGCCCGCAGTAAAATTATCACAAGCTGTCAGTTATCTGTCACAGCTGTGTCCATCTGCTACAGAAAACTATTTTTTTTATTTGTTATGTGCATTTTTTGTAACGAAATGTTACGTGATAACCACTAAGCAAACAACAGATCATGGCCATGAGATGCGGCCGAAAGCCTCAACTTATGTTGGTATTAGTGTTTGAATTATACCGTGAGCTTCTGGGGGGTACAGCTATTTCGACTGGTGACATCACTCTCCATTTTATATAGGCTTACACACATGAGAACCACTAATCTATATGCGAAATTCCCTGAATATTAGTGCAGATTCCCTCTTGTTAAGACAATAAGAATGACATTGCACAAAATGATGAACTGCCTTATTAAACCTCTCCCCGTGTCAGTATATCTATGGAGCTCCTGCTACGGCGTGTGATTGTAGGCCTAATGTTTTTAAGCTAAGCAGCAGCGATGGTTGTGGCCGCTGAGTGGAAGGGAGACCTCCGGTTAAACCATAGCGATCTTGCTACTGAACGTACCAGAGAAATGGTACAGCCCAATGGGGAGTGAGGGTTTGAAAATCGTATTTCATTAGATTATTTCATGAACTGTTGGTATGTGATGGTAATACTGCATTTAAATACATACAATTTTGGATAGGCTAACATTATATTTTATTACATTTTTTTCAGTACCCCCGAAACTATTATTTTCATCCCTTTTGGGAGGGTCCAAGTCTCATATCTAGGGGGGTCGGACCCCCCCAAGCTCCTCGTAATTCGAACATTGGTTGATATATACCTCTATTCTCACGGTCAAGAATGAACGTAAGTAAATAAATGGTTTATTTTCTAATCCACTGGTTCTCAAACTGTGGTACATGTACCACTAGGGCTCCCTTTAGTGGTACGCGGATGGACTCTCTGACATATTAAAAAATGGAATAAATTAATTAAAAATAATAATACTATAGAAATACAACAACATTTCAAAAGAAAATACTTAAACTATGACCAGTGGAATGTAATTTAAAATAACCTATTTCCTTACCTGTAATATTTTTGCTATATATATATACAGCCTGCCACTTAGTCACATTCATGACCGGAGAAAGCATAACATCCATAATTAGTTACAAGATGTGATGGCAAGAGAGTAAGCAGAGGTTAAAGAATGGTTCATATAAAATGATGATAATAATGATATAAAATGACATGTAATGTAATATAAACTGCATTGTGGCTCCCAAACTAGATTAGGAAGAGAAGTGCAGATAAGGAGAATAATATTTCAAGCAGCCCTGTGGAAATTATAGTGGATGACTGAACCAAGTGCTAGTCGCTACTTAAAGGTGCAGTAGGTAAGACTTATAAAAGTAACTTTCTGTCATATTTGCTGAAACTGACCTATTACTACTATGTTCCAGTAGAACTACATGAAGCAGGCCATTTAAAAATAAATCCAGCTCCTCTGGCACCACCGGTACTTTTTTTTTTAAAGATGCCCGGGGGCCAACGGTCTCTTCTGACATTTTTTTAAACAATAAAAGTTACATACAAATGTACTGATCTATAACAATTTTTATTTTCATTGTGACAATTATTTTTTTTTAAATGGCAAAGTAACCAAATAAGTGCCAACAAATCTAAAAAAATAAATAAAAAAATAAATAATTCTGCCTTATTTTTACCTGTGTAGTAAGATAACCGAACATACTGTTTTGGTTATATAAGGAATACCTTAAACCTACATTGTGTAATTTTTTTAATTGATTCTTAGTTCTTTCACAAATATGAGCTCATTCATGTGTAATTACTTTCACCAACTAATCAAAGTATTCTCGTAGAATCTGACATTCAGAATCATTCAGAATACGTACGAGCGACTCGCTCGAATGACGGCAGCCATGTAGCGCCTCCATCTTTAAAATACATTAGCCAAATAGCAGGGCTCGACATTAACTTTTTGAGGCACTTGTCCTTTGGACAAGTACATTTACGTTTCACTTGTCCGGGTAAAGATTTATCATTTTATAATTTTTTTGTGTGTTTTGCTAATGCAGAATTCGAACAAACCGTTGAAAGCATCCAAACTCTATTAACATAGAAAACAAACGTGTCCCAACAATAGAGTTCCCCTTCAACAAGAAAGAAGGATCTCCAGACTCATAATACAAAGTAATACGTTGCACGGTGCAAGTGGTGACTTGAACTTATATCTAAAATAATTTTGCGGACATAACAATGGATTTTGCCACTAAGTGTTGGTGTTAACGTTTTTTTTCCCCAGGATCCTTTAAAAAGTGTAGCTACTTTACAGTTGATTATTACCTGATATTTAATCCGGCAAGTCGCGGAGCTGAGGTTTTACAATAACTGACTGAAAAACGAGCAGTGGAATAGTAACGTTACGAGGCAGAGAGCTTCATGCTTCATACAGGGATACATTATTGAGAACCAGAGAATTCACAGCGAGCGAGACTTGGCGTGTTGATTAGGTTTCTATCATGCGGTTGGCGCCAAACCGAATCAGAGAGTGAAGAAGAAGAACAAGGGTGATTTGCATGAAGACGCCAACGGAAATGTCTAACTGGACAATCTGTTTCATCAACAACGATGAAACAGAAAGCATTTCCCATTCGTTTCTGCCACAGTTTATTTCCTGCAAATATAATGGTCCCAAAAGTCCCAGAATGGCACTTGATACCACAAGTGGATGGTTTAAAATATAAGATAAATGGAAGAGGCATTTGTGAATGTGGTTAGGGACACTTAAGCCCACATTAAGCCAGGCAGACACTAAATGGACTAAGTCGCCCCCAAACTAATTTTGGAACCTGCAAAATTTCAGCCAGATTTGTCATCTGCTGACATTAAAGCCCCTTTCACACATGCACTGCAGTCCTGGACTTATCTAAACGTTACCCGGACATCAAACGTTCTTTACCCCGCCAGCTCCCGGGTACATATACTGTGTCATGTCCGATTGAGCCCATGTGTGAACAGAGCAGCTAATTGTCCGGAGAATTCACAGCGAGCTAGTGGGCTTGTCGATGACATTTCTATCATGCTGCTGCCGCCAAACTGTTAGAAAACATCCAAGGGAGATGCGTAACAAAAATGTCTAACTGGAGGGACAACTAGATTCGGGAGCTTCTGCTGGCACGCCGAAATCGTCAGACAGATTCAAGGAACGCAAGAGACTCCGTTGTTTCTGACCAAATTACAAACCGGCTCTGTGACCGCAGTGTAATCTGCGTCACGTCCTGCCTCCTGCACGCTCTACCCAGGCGCCACTGCTCGCCTAAACCCAGTGGTGGAATGTAACGAAGTACAAATACTTTGTTACTTTACTTAAGTACATTTTTCACCTATCTGTACTTTACTTAAGTAGAATCAATAGTGCATACTTTTGACTTTTACTTTGTTACATTTTGCAGCAATTATACTTTCTACTCCACTACATTTCTACAACGTTCCGTTACATTTTTGTTACATTTTCTGATCAGTTTTTTTCCCCCTGCCAAAACGTCTTCCTGACCGTCACGTACGGCACGAGCTGGCCCGAAGCCCGACGTGGGAGTGGGTGAGCAGGTCAGGGATGGCAAGTGACGGTGATCCCCGTAGCTCGCCGCGGGGTAGTGGAGCTGCCGAACTCGCTGGCGGCGCCCTGACGGCTGCTGCTATGGGCGGAGATGAGAGCTCAGCTATATATATATATATAGACATTAAGAGAATAAATCTTTATGCAAGTACTTTTACTTTTAATACTTACAGAACATTTAAAATCAGGTACTTTTTACTTTCTACTTAAGTAGGGTTGTCATTGTGGTACTTCTACTAAAGTAACTATGTCTCTGGTTATTTGTACTTTTACTTAAGTACTAAGATTCAGTACTTCCTCCACCACTGCCTAAACCAAAAGGATTTCCAGGGAGTAGTGTCTGGCATGGTCAATCTCCTGTTGTGTGATACATGTGAGAGAGGTACACTCCGAACTATTAACAAACCTGATTCTTTGGTTATTGTCCTGAGTTTAAATGAGAAAACGGCTTTAGTCTCCTGTCTCTCAACCCTATCACCAGACAAAAACGTAAAGTGCAAAACCGTGGATTATATGCAATTAAAAAGCTTTCTGCAACATCTGTGCTACTACACTATCGATATTTTTATGATTTGATAGCAATCAGGTGGACAGACACAAAGACTCCTAATGAATCTCTTGCATTACACGGACTCATTAGAACCAAAAATATCAAACTAGATGCTCCCAATTGATGTGTCTTTTCATTGGCTGAAAACTTTTTGCTTTATAAAATGAAAAACTCACAGTGGATGCATGTTTTGCCCTGATTCATGTGTAAGCTTCTCGTGCTGTATCTGAAAAGGCCTTACACAGCAGCATGAACTGATTACAGAGATGCAGCAGCAGTCTCTTGATCCTTCTGAAGATCTTTTTCAATCAATAATTCGTCTCATCTTTGATTAAAAGTGCCTGGCACAAAACTTTTTTGCCATGTTTGTCTCTACAAGCTTTAGGATTTAGATCTCCCGGTCAAATGTAATAACACCCACAGCCACAAACAGCTCGGCTTTCAGATTGATCAAGGAGATTGAGCATGATAAAAAAAAAAAGTCTTATGTTTGTTTAGTTTCATTTCCACAAAATCTAAGAACCAAGTTAGTTTTTTAGTAAGCTGGTAGGCAAAAACATCCACTGGTGAAATGGAGAGGCTGTCCTCCCTGAAAACGCTCCCATAGGTTGTTTGTTCAAGAAGCAATTACGACCTATATTTACTTTTATAGTGGTGGCGCTCTCGCAAAGCAGAAAGTAAGGTGAGGAAGTATAAGAGCGCCAAATGTCCTGGTAAGGAGGTTGGTTGGGGTGGTGGATGAGTCAAACAAACACAGGGCTTTCACCCAGGAGACCCGGGTTCCAACACGTTCTCACACCCATCTCGTAAAATATGGACGCTTTGTAATGCTCAGTCATCACCGGAAAAGTACTGCTAATATCCTTCACTGGTCTCTGTCCAGAGCAACGGGATCTGTTAGTCCAGTTTATATATGTCTATGCCTCCTGGTCGTATTAGAGGGTAGGAACAAATGACCAATATCATCGTATGGTTTGGAGGACTTGTTGGAAATAAATCAGCACCAGTATGTTCGTACTGTTCATCACACCCCCAACCGGCACAGTCAGACACCGCCTACCAAGAGTCTGGGTCTGCCAAGGTTTCTTCCTGAAAGGGAGTTTGTCCTCGCCACTGTCGCAATAGCTACCGCTAATGCTTGCTCTTGAGGGAATTACTGTAATAGTTGGGGCTTTGTAAATTATAGAGTGTGGTCTAGACCTACTCTATCTGTAAAGTGTCTCGAGATAACTCTTGTTATGATTTGATACTATAAATAAAACTGAATTGAATTGAACTGAATTATGTTGTAGGCGGTTAGAAAATTAGTGACTACACCAATATCTTTTGGGATTGTCCAAAATTAACAAAATACTGAGAGGGCGTACCTGGTCCGATTTCACATCTGTACTGTGTATATATACACATACTTCTGTCCTCTATTATTTTTGACTTTATGTGCATTTTATTTTTCCTGCTTTTGCTCTTAAAGGGTACCGCTTTTTTTCAACCTGGACCCTATTTTCCTATGTTTTTTTGTGTCTAAGTGACTGATGGGAACAACAACCTTTGACATTGGTCCAGTATTAAGAGAGATCGCTGCAGTCGGCAGCGGAGAAACAAGCTACAATGTCAGTTAACGGAGCAATAGTCCATCTTGTATTTACCTTAAAGTGCTCGTTTTGCCACTGACAGGCTCAGATTAATATTCTAAGTGTCTGACAACATTATGGAAAGGATTTCTAAGGAGGTCGACCTTTCTGTTAAAGAGTAAGATCCTTTTTTTAAACATAAAAACATCCACAAAATTGTGTTCGCGAAACCCACCAGACTCCATGTAAATAAACGGTAATTTTAGCATCGTAAAATACACTTCATTCAAAGTCAGGAGAGACAAAATAAAATTATGAAAAGCCCTTTTGGGTCGTCTTTCCACTTTTCCAAACATCACAACTCTAGTTTTGGTTGAAATAAACACATAGTTTACTGATTTACATGTGAAAATATGTTGGCTCTATACACGCTAAAAGTATTGCTTTTTTTAAATGGAGTCTGGTGGGTTTAACGCTAGCGACTTCAGAGCTGTTTCTGGTTAAACAGAAAGGTCTCAAAGAGGTTTTAAAGGTCTGTCTCTGTAGGGATCCTTTCCATAATGTTGTCAGACACTTAGAATATTAATCTGAGCCTGTCAGCGGCAAAATGAGCACTTTTGTGAAAGTAAATACAAGCTGCACATTGTAGCTTGTTTCTCCACTGCCGACTGCAGCGATCTCGATACTGGACCAATGTCAAAGGTTGTTGTTCCCATCAGTCACTTAGACACAAAAACATGGTAACATAGGGTTACATAATGTTACCCTTTAAGCCAAGGTAAACATTTCAACTAATACCATGAAACTTCCCTGGTTGATTCACAAGACAATAATCTTTTGTATTACAAATGTTCTGAACTCATTAGAAAGAACTCTTTATTTGAATGGTTAGTTTTATTGTCAAGTACTCTCGCTGAGTTTATATTTTTGGTTTTGTACATTGCCGAAATTGCCTGCCGAGAAGCAATTTACTGCAGTTGAATCAGCTGAAGATTACTGTTATGTTCCCGCACAGACGGTTTATGTTTTTTCCCTTTTTATTCATGCATTTACAGGCACATTTTCTGCTCTGTTGATTAAAATGTCTCAAGTGAATAACAGACGAGAACAGAGGAAGAACAAAACAAAACCACCTCCAGGATCCACTCTGCCAAGAAGGACATACAGAACATTAATACAACTAACGATTATTTTCATTGATGTCGATGAATCTGTTGGTTATTTCCTGGATGAATGGATTAGTTGATTGGTCTCTAAAATGTCAGAAAATGGTGAAAAATGTTGATCAGAGTTTCCTAAAAAGCCCAAGATGACGTCCTCAAATGTCTTGATATTCAGTTTACTGTCACAGAGGAGAGAAGAGACGAGAACATATTCACATTTAACAAGCTGGAATCAGAGAATATTTCTATATTTTTCAAAAATAAATGACTCCAACGGTTTATTGCGCCGAGCCGAGTAGAGCTGGTACTAGCAGTGGGTAAGCGCCATTAGTGTCTTTCCTTACTTCGTTACTTTCTTTTTCGTATGAATGAAAATAATAATTCATGCTACTGAAGAAGGTGAATTAGCTCAAGCTTCAGCCTACAACTTTTCGTTTTCGGTTTTTTTTTTTGCAAGTAAAAGCAATACTGTTATGTTTATTTATTGTTTATTACTAGTGCATTGAATGTTGTAAGTTACAAATGGCCGAAAGAACTCCGCTAAACTAAACTAAACTAAAGAGAGGAAAAAAAGCATTGCCAATCCCTTCTGTTGGGACTCGTGTCTGCATATGTATGTTTGATGATGGATCGGGCAGCGTACTGTATAGCATTACACTGTACAATATAATAGGCCTACAGGGAATTTGTAAGTTGAAGTTCCTGGATCAATTATTCATTCTCTGTTGACTCAGTTCTCCTCCTCCGTGCTGCCTGAACGTGTGTGGTGGGTAATTTATTCCCCTGAACACACACGCACGCACGAACACACACACACACACACACACACACACACACACACACACACACACACACACACACACACACACACACACACACACACACACACACGCACACACACAAACACACACATATAATCAAAGAGAGTAGCCTACGTATTTACGCTGTGTCTACTTGATTTACTCCTCTGGGAAAACGTGTGTGGTGTCCCGAGGGTGACAAGTAAATTGGACAGTATGTGTCTCTAAATTGGAGTCAGGTGTTGGATGTGGGAAGCGCTGTGTGTAAAGGAGGGGGGAGAGCGAGCGTATTTGGCTGCTTGGTAAACTTTGGGCTTGTGTGCAGATGAGAGCCGTTGTGAGACGGTGCAACAAATAGGACGTGATTGAATAAGGGCAGAGGGAAATGAAAGGAACGACAAATAAAGAGGAGAGGAAAAGGGAAGGGGGGAAATTGAATCGACAGTTTGAGGAGAAAAGGCTGAGTGAAACCGAACGGGAAAACGGAATGAATGAAGATGACTAAAAGGATGAAGCCGGTGTTATTTTTTCTGTTTATGTTTTGTCAGTAAATCGCAAGAAAAACACAGAATCAGTGGAACGAATCAACCCGAAATCAATGTGTTAGATCCTGTCAGCTCCGAGCCCTTTGGTTCCTACTGAGAACGCAAATCTTTAAAAACATACACAAAGTACAATTACTCTAGTACTGTACTCATCGGTTTCATTCACGCAGGGTGTGAGGGGTTACAACCAGGGTTCAAAATGAGCACCATTTACCAGCCAAATGCTGGTAAAATATGCAAGTGGCTGGTAGATTTGCTTCAGTCAGCAGCCAAAAAAACAACGGTAATCTATTAAAGTGGCTGGTCAAATTTGAACATTCACTAGCCATTTGGCCCACAATAATCAAAACTGACCAATGCAACCCCCCGAAATATCTTATTATAATGATGAATGAAAAATATTAACTGCTGTAAAACATCATAGGTGGTTGGCTGTCTCCATTCAATGTAATGTCCTACACAATCTGGACTGTGGTCATAACAACGTATTCCCTGTTACATATTGTTACTGTTAATATTTAACAATATTATATAATATTTAATAATAAGCTATTGCACTGTTCAATCCCTGCACTGTTCACTTTTGCACTACCACCATTGCACACAGTCTACCATAGCACCCTGTCATGGTCATTGCATCACATGGTCAGTCCATACCAGACCTTTGTAATCACTTAACAATAGGGTTGGGCGGTAATACGGTAATACGGTATAAAAATAGCAACGGTATCAGTTTGAATACCGTCATTAAAAAAAATGGAGGATTAAATATTAAATTGTGTTGACCCACAAGTAAGACTGAAAGAGACATTCACCAAGGTACTGTACCTTTAAGGGAGAGGTGTTATGATATACGAGTTCGGCTGAATTATGTAAAACGACGGTGGTGAAAATGCTGCTGCTGCGGCGGCAGCCGCTGCTAGTTTTTTAATTGTGTGTGGTTGTCATCACGTGACAGTGTGGAGGAGAAAGTAGTTTTTTGTAAGTTGTTGTTATGTTATTATTGTTTCAGTATTAGTGTTTGGTATTCAGTTTCTGAACGGTGCACAAGCCAACAGTTTGGTGACGCCGTCTGAGCCTTACGTCATCATTTTTAATTAGTCACGGTAATACCGTATAACGCGGTAAAATAGGGAGGAGGTTTGACGGTATCTATCTATCTATCTATCTATCTAAAAGCCTTTCCTTCATTCAAATTGTTGCAGTTGCTGAAACAAACAGCCTCGCTAGGTAGGTGGCGATCTCAATAGATAGATAGATAGATAGATAGATAGATAGATAGATAGATAGATAGATAGATAGATAGGTAGGTAGGTAGGTAGGTAGGTAGGTAGGTAGATAGATAGATAGATAGGTAGGTAGGTAGGTAGGTAGGTAGGTAGATAGATAGATAGATAGATAGATAGATAGATAGATAGATAGATAGATAGATAGATAGATAGATAGATAGATAGATAGATAGACTGACTTCATTGTCCAACCTATGTTGTTTTAAATGTGGTTTTAAATCTGAACTGTTGTTTGAACTCTCACCCATGTAGTTGATGATGAAACCCTCTCCCTTGCCGAAGACGAGCCCCGCTGGGTCTGAGTGGAAGGTGACCGTCAGGTCGGGGGTGGTGGACGAGAGCTTGAAGGGGCCGCTTCCCCCGACGTAGCGGCCCAGGATGCGAGCCGTGACCTCGTCGCCGTCGGTGATGGTCAACATGTCGCTGTCACTGATGTTCAGTCTGAGGACGGAGAGAGAATCTGAATCAGAACACTTTATTGATCCCTTCAGGGAAAATTGTTTAGTTGCAGTTGCTCAAAGTCAAATTCAAAAGTAAAAACAAAAAAATGAGTAAGAAAAGAGTGAGTCAATAAGTGTATAAAGTAACATAGCTACTGTAAGAAATAAAAAATGTTAAGTAGAAGTAAAGTTAAAAAACAATGGATTGTACAAATTCTATTGTAGTGTGAACTTAAATAAAGTACAGCGTCAACATAAATACAGTACGGACATACAGTAAGTAAGTACAGTGTGAATATAAGTAGCAGAAGTGAATAATAATAGATATTGCACAAGTAGTCTCTCACTTCCAGACCTTCCTCCACAGCGCTGCAAAGGAGGGTCTGGCTAGTCCACACAGTATTCCTGGATTCCTGGGTTTATTGGCATTTCTTTAAACCAATCACAATCGTCTTGGGCGGCGCTAGGGCCGGACGGAGCCACGGTGCCTCTGCAAAATAGCCTCGGGAAGGACCTTGTTTTGGTGGAACATGTGTACGTTTAAAAGTTGTTTTGAATGTACACAAAGAAAGCGGAAGGCAACAGTAATCCGGCTAAAAATTAGGGACATTTGGGGGAATTTTCGGCGGCACCTGAGCCTCCCGGAAATTAAATGTTGTCGATATAGACTATTGCACATGTAACTGATGAATTATTGCACCATGTAATTATTCTACAAAATTGTCCAAGAACATTGAGATGTGATATAGAAATACGTGCCGTGAGTCCAGTTTTGACACGCTAAGTGTGTAACGGGAGCGTGCCTATGCCTACACAAGAATTTTGTTTTTCACTGAAAATTAGGCCCTATGTTCTCACATGTCCCTATGTTCCCACAGCCCCTATGTTCCTACAGTCCTATGTCTCACAGCCCTATGTTCCCACAGCTCTATGTTCCTACAGTCCTATGTTCCCACAGCCCCTATGTCCCACAGCCCCTATGTTCCTACAGTCCCAGTGTTCCCACAGCCCAATGGTCTCACAGCCCTATGTTCCCACAGCCCAATGGGTCCCACAGCTCTATGTTCCCACAGCTCTATGTTCCCACAGCCCTATGTTCCTACAGTCCTATGTTCCCACAGCCCAATGGTCCCACAGCCCTATGTTCCCACAGCCCAATGGTCCCACAGCCCTATGGTCCCACAGCCCTATGTTCCCACAGCCCAATGGTCCCACAGCCCTATGTTCCCACAGCCCAATGGTCCCACAGCCCTATGTTCCCACATTTCTAAGATTTTTTTTCAAAATTAGGCCCTATGTTCCCACAGTTCCTTTTTCATGAATTTGTATCCGATTTTATCCCCCTAACCCTAAATTTTTTTTTGGGAGGATAGGGCTTAAATTGAAGGGAAATGTAGGAACACAATTTTGAAAATGTCCTAGAAATGTGGGAGCATAGGGGATGTGGGAACATAGGGCCTAATTTTAAGAAAAATATTGGAAATGTGGGAACATAGGGCTGTAGTACATAGAGCTGTGGGACCATTGGGCTGTGGGAACATAGGGGCTGTGGGAACATAGGGATGTGGGAACATAGGACTGTGGGACCATAGGGATGTGGGACCATAGGGCTGTGGGAACATAGGGCTGTGGGAACATAGGGCTGTGGGAACATAGGGATGTGGGAACATAGGGCTGTGGGAACATAGAGCTGTGGGAACATAGAGCTGTGGGAACATAGGGCTGTGGGAACATAGGGCTGTGGGAACATAGGGCTGTGGGAACATAGGGCTAATTTTAAGAAAAATATTGGAAATGTGTTAACATAGAGCTGTGGGAACATAGAGCTGTGGGACCATTGGGCTGTGGGAACATAGAGGATGTGGGAACATAGGGCTGTGGGAACATAGAGCTGTGGGAACATAGGGCTGTGGGAACATAGGGCTGTGGGAACATAGAGCTGTGGGAACATAGGGCTGTGGGAACATAGAGCTGTGGGAACATAGGGCTGACCCCCGTGTAACACTCAGAGAGAGGAGTTATATAGTTTGATGGACACAGGCAGGAATGAGGTCCTGTGGTGCTCTGTGACACTAGAGACGGACATTACCGCTGACTCACAGCGCTGGCTGCGTGGGAGACCGTAGTACCTCAGAGGCTAAACGCCGCGTTCATCCACAGGCAAAGTGTTTAACAGTTTGTAAAAGCAGCACGGCCGTGGTTTTATTGCCCCGGAGACGCTTGTTTTCACAGCGCCGCAGAAGATTCACTTTGCAAGGCTTTGGGAAAAATGTATTTATCTGTAAAGATGATAAGACATAAATCTACCAAAGGACTGACGTATGTAATGGGATTCGTGCTTGCTGGGGAGTGTAGCTAAACGTGTCAGACCCATTTCATACCACATTAAACATTATTCAATGAAGAATGAATAAAACATTATTTTAAAAGGACAGCGCTGGTGATGTTGAAACCTTGTTTTGTTTTTTTCTCATTTAACGAACCAGTCCTCCCAACCATCCAACGGTATCGTTTGTTTATTCACTCTGATATGACCCACAGGAGCGTTTTCCTCCCTCATATCCAAACCAGGGAACGTAACGGTCACAGTTGTAAATAAGTCCTTAAACTCCTGAAATGGACGCAGTTTGGTTATGTGTAGGCACAATAACTACTTAGTTTAGTTTAGAAAAAGATGGTGGTTTGAGTTCAAATCAGAGGTTACTTCACTTTCGGTTAAGGACGTGCAGGGGCATTTATCAGAATACAGCAGAGAAAATCTGCTCATAAATATAGAAACTATTGGATAGGATAGAACAACACAATGTAATTCTGCTAAATAAAACATCACATTCATTATTAATTTCACTTGTTTTCATTTTAGGTTTAATAATAATAATAATAATAATAATAATAATAATAATGATTTATACTTTATTAATCCCGCAAGGGAAATTACAATGTTTTTACTCTGTTGTTACACACATTACACAGAGGCCTGAATTACACACATGCTCAGTACCTATACATGCACTAATGGAGAGATGTCAGAGTGAGGGAGCTGCCCATGGAAAGATGCCCCGAGCAGTTGGGTTGCTCAAGAGCACCTTGGCAGTGCCCAGGAGGTGAACTGGCACCTCTCCAGCTACCAGTCCACCACCATACTTTGGTCCGTATGTGGACTTGAACCAGCAACCCTCCGGTTCCGCTACTGCCACCCCCAAATATGTATATCCAAATACAATACACATTTTCTAACGTTCAAGTGCTGGTTTCTGAATTTTGGATAGTCGTCATGGAAACATTAATTGGTCATGTGACAAGGGGCTGGGAAGATTGGCAGAATAGGCAGCCAAGTGACAGCACTCTGATCCAATGGAAATCACAACTGTCAGATTGAGAGCACTCTAGCCTAATAGATTTGCCGTTTACAGTCCTTCCAGAAAAATGCAGAGTTTTTTTGTGATTGTTTTGGGCAAAAATCCTTAATTATGCATCACGTTTTATTAAAAAATGCAATGGAATATGCGGGATATTTATGCAATTTTATGCGATGAAATTGCGGGAACTTGCAAAAACTGCAGTTTCGTCATAAACGCAACATTTTTCATCTTTCTGCTAAGATATATGTGTGACTTTTTTGCAACGAAAATGCGGGGATTATGAAATCATGCAAGCCCCGCATATTTTGCGCGGAAATCTGCAATTTATATGGCGAAAGTGCGGCGTATTTGAAAATATGCGGACTTTGGCTGATTATGCATTGAATTATGCGATCGCAATAATCGCATTTTTCTGGAGGGACTGACTTTAATTTCAAGTCTCTGTGCGGTGATACGGTTGGCGGCTGTAGTTCGGTAGAGAGAAAATAGTTCCTCTATGAAACTGCTCAGCACCAGATCAGTGGACTATCTTGAGTAACTGGGTCTGTCGGTACGCAACCTGTGCTGCCTGCACGATCCGATATGCGCATGCGCATATATATACATATTAGAAAACATGAGGGTTTTCCCTACACTATTTGTATCACGCATGCGTTGAAACACTTGACGCCCAGGCGGCACAACTGCCGGCATATTTTTTTACAAAAATAAACACCGGAGCGACCACCACCAGACAAATCATTAATATTTTTGTTTTTGACACTTTAAAAGACCCTCAAAATAAAACCTGAAAATAACCGTTAAAATATATAACAGCTGTTACGTCAGTTCTACTTTAATTGTGCTCATTTAAAATAAAATCAATCAATGCTTGTCTTTATTGTTATTACTTTAAAGTCTTAATTTAGCTGTAGCCTGCTTTTCCCAGTGTTTAGGTTGAGTTAACGCTATTTTAGACTGAATCAAGCTGTCAGCTAGCGGTTAGCTGAATTAGCTGTTAGCTAAACTAACGTTAGCTTCCCGGTGGAGGCTAACGGCCGACCGCTACAATTACCAACGGAAGTGTGGAAGTTCGTGCATTGTCGTAAACATTGTGTGTGTGTGTGTGTGTGTGTGTGTGTGTGTGTGTGTTTCTCACAGTTGAACATCAAGCAGCACCCGTTTGTCTTCGCCAACATGTATCCTCCAGCTGCAGTCCTCTCCCTCTCCGTACCACTCGGGCCAGTTTGGGGACAGGATCACCCCACCCGGACCGGTCAGGTCGCCCCCACACTGAGCTGCAGAGAGAGAGAGAGAGAGAGAGAGAGAGAGAGAGAGAGAGCGAGAGAGAGAGAGAGAGAGAGAGAGGAGGACAAATAAAAGACACTAAGGTTAGAAAACAAAACGTAGCGTTACTTACTGACGCAAAAGATCTCCTTTAGCGTCTCGGTTAGACGAAGGGGGCTTTCAACTAAATCCAATGTCATCTCGTTTTTTTTTTTTTTTGTGACAGGACAGCTTAGACATGAAAGGGGAGAGAGAGGGGGAATGACATACAGCAAAGCCGAAAGTTCGGAGCCGAACCTGCAGCCGCTGCGTAGGGGACTGAGCCTCTGTATATGGGCGCACGCTCTACCAGGTGAGCTACCCAGGCGCTTATGGCAAGTACTCCTTATGGCATAATTTTTCACCGCGCTTGGGCGGGACTCTTGGCGTCACTTTTCAACGTGCAGGGTAATCCTACAGCCACATTAGCTACAAAAGAGAGAGACACACACTAGCCTAGCCTAGCCTACTCCTGGTTGCTAGTAGCATGCTATTGCCTAGTATCTGCAAGAGTCTAGTGTCTTACAAGTCACTTCAGAGGTATTGTCAAGTCACAAGAACGATGTTTTTGGATTTAAAAGTATCTATTTCTCGATAGGGGTAACAAAATATATGAGATAAAATGCCAAACATATCAGATATATACAGAAGTACGATGTCCTGAAGCGTTTCCGCCATCGTGAATAATTTTCTTCGACTGCCCTTACGCTGCCTTGGCTCCGATTGGCAGTCGCTTTGTCGCACCGCCCTGCATTTGCATAAAATAGACTTCTTGTCTCTGGCTCGTCGCTTGTCGCTGGCAAATGGCCACTCCCGTTGAAAATGAATGGCAGCCTGCTGCTTTGTCGCTGTCTCTTGTAGCTAATGTGACTGAGGTGTAGGCCTGCACGATTCGGGGAAAAATATGAATCACGTTTTTTTAGCTTAGAATTGATATCACGATTCTCTGCCACGATTTTATTCTCACAAACACAACCGTCTCCTGCTCTCCCTCTGACAGATCAGATAGAGACTCAGCCAAAGGAGGGAGTCTGGCACAACCTCCTCTGATTGGCCAACACTACGTTTCTGTTTATGGTAATTGTTTGTCCTCTGTCACTAACAGACACGTTCACAAACTCTCACTTAAGCTCTAAAATTGACTAAATAATTTTTTTTTTTTTATTATTATTATAATTTTTAGGGGGGCTGAGATGAAAAAGGGTCTAAAATCGCCCATGGTGAAATGTACGAACGTTTTCCTTTCAGGGTTACCTTTGCATAGCGGCTCTGTGTCATTCCAGTAGGGATCCCTCGCACTGATGCACTCGATGACGGGCGGGCCTTGTTCCAAAGCGTGACCTGCGTCGCACGTAAACTGGACCACAGCGCCGACACCGTACAGCGGGTCGGAGGTCGTGAAGTTTCCGTTCTGGAGGTACGGCTCGTAGCAGTGGCCTCGCTCGAAAGCTGGAAGAAGAAAACGAAAGAAACCTCAGATAAATAGCTTAACCCTCCTGTTGTCCTCGGGTCAAATATGACCCATTTTCAAAAAGCTTCTATATCAGAAATTTGGGTTTTCTTTCAACCGAATTATCAAAAAAAAATAGTAACGTGGATGGTTCCCTACAACGCTCTTCACAAGTTAAATAAATGATCAGTTCCCTACTTTTTTTTTCAATTTTATAGCATTTGAAAATAAAAAAAGATAAAAGAACGTTGAAAATAGTGACAAAAATGTCGGAAAAAGATTCAAAAACATTGAGAACAGTGACAAAAACGTTGAAAAAAAAAAAGTTATTTTAAAATTTGACCCAGAAAAACAACACAAGGCTTAATGTGTCTTTTTGGAAATGACATTCTTTTCTTTCTTTCTTTCTCTTCGTTATGATACCTCTCTGTAATTCCCATAAAAAAGACGCCAACATGATTTGGTAAAAATGTAACCACACATCCATAAATCTTGTTTCCACTCGCAAAGGATACATTTTTTTCTCTTCGCTGATGAGGATAAACATGTTGGAAAAGATCTTTCCATCCCTCCACAACCTGACTGCCAGAAACTGAAAGCTTTAGCTCAGATTACGACCCACTTCAGCCAAAACCGACTTGGCAGCACACGATGTAAGCAGAAACACAGAGCCCTGCAGTTCTCACTTATTGTTCACACGATTAAACTGTCATTTTAGAACTATAACAATACATCTTTTTACATTGTGCTGCAGAAAAACACGGCTTTATTTTCAGAAAGCTTCTGTACCTTCGTAGCGGATGTTGAATCCCGTGTTGTGGTTGGGCAGATCCGTGATGAACTGGATCCTCACCGCTGGTCCTTCACTGATCACTCCCTCGAAAGGGATCTGCCCGCTCCGGCCCGAGTCGAACAGAACCACGGAGCCGGCGTCCATCCCGCTCCACAGCACCAGCCTGCAAGGATGGAAACACTGCGTGCATGAGTGTGTGTGTGTGTGTGTGTGTGTGTGTGTGTGTGTGTGTGCGTGCGTGTGTGCGTGCGTGACCAATGTGAACAAAAATCTGCAGGGATGGAAACACTGTGTGTGTGTGTTTAGTTTATTTTATTTATTAGGGACCATGTACAATTTTAAACATAAATGTTACCATTTGATGCATTGTAGCAGAGTTATTTCCATCTGCAGTCCCTGTGTGTGTGTGTGTGTGTGTGTGTGTGTGTGTGTGTGTGTGTGTGTGTGTGTGTGTGTGTGTGTGTGTGTGTGTGTGTGTGTGTGTGTGTGTGTGTGCGTGTGTGTGTGTGTGTGTGTGTGTGTGTGCGTGCGTGTGTGCGTGCGTGTCTAAGTGACCAATGTGAACAAAAATCTGCAGGGATGGAAACACTGCCTGTGTGTGTGTGTGTGTGTGTGTGTGTGTGTGTGTGTGTGTGTGTGTGTGTGTGTGCGTGTGTGTGTGTGTGTGTGTGTGTGTGTCTGCAAGACCACTGCACCTGGCAATGGCGATGCGAGCAAATGTTCATCGTCAGTTTCCGTCCACTAAAAGTTCTGTTTCTGCCGCTGACAGGCTCACCGGCAATTTCCATTAAAGTCAACGTGTGTATTTCCACTGACTGCAGAACGGCTGCGTTCCGACTGCGTCCCAGCTCCGGCGGTCCGCAGCCCTCCAGAGCAGATACGCAGAGAGCTTCTATTTTTGCCGAACGCCGGAGTCGTTCCGCAGACGTTCCGCATCCAGTGGAAATCCGGAGTTAGGTTATTATTCTAAGTGTCTGACAACATTATGGAAAGGATCCCTACAGAGATAGACCTTTTAGTTAAAGAGTAAGATCCTTTTAGTTTAACATGAAACAGCCCCGAAATCACCATCACCAAACCCACCAGACTCCATGTAAATAATCAGGACTTTTAGCGTGTATAGAGCCAGCATATTTCCACATGTAAATAGGTGAATTTAGGGTTTATTTCAACCAAACCAGAGTGGTGATTGTTAGAACAGTGGAAAGAGGAACATATCTGTCGACTTCGAATGAAGTTTGTTTTACGATGATAAAATGACTGTTAATGCTTTAACTACATTTTCATGATTATACTTTAAAGGTAGAAGATAAAAACCTTCAGACTCCTGGAGCAGGTCACCACCGACTTAGGCTACATTTACATTGTTACGTTTTGGTTTAAAAACAAATATCTTTTGCTACGTTTCCCCCTCTCATTCCCCCTGCTCTGCTGTTTCCCCCTCTCATTCCCCCTGCTCTGCTGTTTCCCCCTCTCATTCCCCCTGCTCTGCTGTTTCCCCCTCTCATTCCCCCTGCTCTGCTGTTTCCCCCTCTCATTCCCCCTGCTCTGGTGTTTCCCCTCTCATTCCCCTGCTCTGGTGTTTCCCCTCTCATTCCCCCTGCTCTGGTGTTTCCCCCTCTCATTCCCCCTGCTCTGCTGTTTCCCCCCTCTCATTCCCCCTGCTCTGGTGTTTCCCCCTCTCATTCCCCCCCTGCTCTGCTGTTTCCCCCTCTCATTCCCCCTGCTCTGCTGTTTCCCCTCTCATTCCCCCTGCTCTGGTGTTTCCCCCTCTCATTCCCCCCTGCTCTGCTGTTTCCCCCTCTCATTCCCCCTGCTCTGCTGTTTCCCCCTCTCATTCCCCCTGCTCTGCTGTTTCCGAGTCCCTTAAACTGGAGACATTAGGAAACACAGACCCGTTTTGGTTCTGAATCTGCGGGGTCGTGGTGCAGTCTCACCGGCCGCAAACGGAGACCTTTGGCAACACCGACACTGACACCATTGTTTCTCCTCCTGATTGGGTCTTATCGGGACTTAAAGCTACTAACGTTACCATGGCAACTACCAGCAGCGGGCGGAGTCTCCACGCTGCCTCCTGTTTATGCCCAGTATACCAGAATGTTGAGGAGATATTTTGGTTTGGGCGTCTTAGTTTAAACAGAGATTAGTTCTTCTACTGGAGCTAAAAACACTTGTGTGCACGGGGATCGCTTTTGGCTCAAAATTCAGCTTAAAAACCAAAACTGTAGATGTAGCCTTAGAGCGAACATGTCAGGGTTTTCGCAGGCTTGGACCCAAAAATGCAGACGAGGAGGCAACGTAAGGTTTCGTAGGTTTATTAAATAAAAACGACTAAATGGGAAATCCAAAAACATTCTGAAACAGAAGACTAGGAATAACCAAAAACCAATGAAACTTCACAGGGAGAGACACAGGATAAGACTCACGTAACGACAGCAATCGGACATCAGAAAAAGAAAGCACAGAGCCCAAATACACAAGGTAACGAGGACAGTAACAGGGGACAGGTGACAAGAGGGCTGATGAACAGGTGAGACACATCAGGGCGGGGGCAGACAATCCCTAGGACGGGAAAAACCACGGGCCAACCCGTTCTCACTCCTAACTCGTAAAATACGGACGTTTGGACAGTGGCCAAGTTCTTCTTTAACCGTGCCGTTATTCCCGCGTGTCACGGATAGGGTTGGGTATCATTTGGATTTTTACGATTCCGATGCCGAACTGGTACTTTTAAAACGATTCCAATTCCTAAACCCATTCTTGAAAAACTGAAAAATAACATCAAAGAAAGGCTCTTTTATAGAGTTTTATTAAAATTGAAAATTATTAAAATGTAACAATATATTAACGTTTTAAAATACTTAAATATACATGTAAAATAAGTAAACCTAAGTCACCTAACAGTGAATGGTTATTATGCTTTTACGCCCGTTTTGGGGAGCCCAGAGGGAAAATATGGCATTTTAAAAGTAGCCTACATTTACGGTACGGTACGGTAGACTACAGAGAAAGTGTGATATTTTTTCGTCCGTTTCGGAGCGACAGAGGGAAAATATTTCAGTCGACACATTAAGTGGAACCAAAATGAGGAACCAAAATTTGCATTCTAATCCAGTCTGATTCCTACCGGTTGTGTAGGAACCGGGTTTTGGTACCCAACCCTAGTCACGGAAGCATAAGCCCACCCACGACCTTTTCCTAAACTCAACCGTCCCGTTCCCGCGTGTCACGGACCTTTTCCTCAAAAGGGACGGCAACAGTCCCGACCAAGTGCGTTTAAAGCGCGTTATATGACGTTAAGGGAGACTTTTAGCGTCAACAACAAGGACAAAGGCACCTGACCAAGCGTCCGTATTTTACGAGATGGGAGTGAGAATCTGTTGACAAGGCAGGAAGTAAAAAACAAGACATGACACAGGAGAAACAGATACTACAAAGTAAAACAGGAAACTGAAGCATGAAAACACACAAGGATGGAACTAGGTAAACAAAACACAGAATGAACACGGGTAAAATAACCAAACAAAATAAATAACAAATAACGGTGAAACGGTAACACACAGGTAATGAATTGACAAAGTAAAACAGGAATAACCACAACTGGAAACCACAACCATGACAGAAAACCCCATAAACCCCACCAACACGGGCGCTTCTACCTGTCGGTGGCTCCCAGGGACAGTCTCTCCAGGTGGAGGTGCAGCCTCTGGTCCTTGGGGGCCTCCAGGGACCAGGAGCACGAGCGGTCCTGGGTGGCATTAGGCCCGTGGTGGGGGGAAGGGGACAGCACCCGCCCTACTGTAGCGTTCTTCACAGTTCCACCACAAAGAGCTGCGGAGTAGGAGTTCATTAATTGATCTATTTAAAGTCACAATGTCACCAGTCATAAGCTGTGTAAAGCACTTTGTAACGTTGCTTTGAAAGGTGCTATATGAATAAGGGTTCATTTGTACATTATGTTAATTCAATTCAATTTCATTTATAGTATCAAATCACAGCAAGAGTTATATAAGACACTTTACAGATAGAGTAGGTCTACACCAGTGTTTCTCAAATGGGGATACGTGTACCCCAAGGGGTACTTTGGAGGACTGCAGGGGGTACGTGAGCGTTTTTTTGTCACTGTTTGTCACTATTTTCGACCTGTTCTTGCCTTCCTTCCTTCCTTCCTTCTACTGTCTTCTTTTTTCGAAGTTTGTCGAAGTTTTTGTCGCTTTTTTTCAAAAAACAATTCCGCCTTTTTCAAGGTTTTTGTCACTTTTTTCGAAGCTTGTCTTCCTTCTTTCTACTGTTTATTTTCTTTTACAAAGCTGTCGCTTTTTACAAAGTTTTAGTCACTGTTTTCTAAGTTTTTGATACTATTTTCCACCTATTCTTGCCTTGCTTCCTTCTTTCTACCGACTTTTTACATTTTTTAAAAAGTTTTTGTCGCCTTATTTCATCAGTATTTAAATGTTTTTCAGCTGTTCCTTTGCATGTTTGTCACACTTAAGTGTTTCGAACATCAAACCAATTTAAACAAAAGTCAAGGACAACACAAGTAAACACAAAATGCAATTTGTAAATGAAGGTGTTTATTATTAAAGGAGAAAAAAAATCCAAACCATCATGGCCCTGTGTGAAAAAGTGATTGCCCCCTTGTTAAAACATACTATAACTGTGGTTGTCCACACCTGAGTTCAATTTCTCTAGCCACACCCAGGCCTGATTATTGCCACACCTGTTCACAATCAAGGCATCACTTAAATAGGAGCTGCTTGACACAGTAAGGTCCACCAGAAGATCCTTAAAAGCTACACATCATGCCGAGACCCAAAGAAATTCAGGAACAATTGAGAAAGAAAGTAATTGAGATCTATCAGTCTGGAAAGGGTTATAAAGCCATTTCCAAAGCTTTGGGAATCCAGCGAACCACAGTGAGAGCCATTATCCACAAATGGCGAAGACATGGAACAGTGGTGAACCTTCCCAGGAGTGGCCGGTCGCCCAAAATTACCCCCAAGAGCGCAGCGACGACTCATCCAAGAGGTCACAAAAGACCCCACAACAACGTCCCAAAGAACTGCAGGCCTCACTTGCCTCAGTTAAGGTCAGCGCTCATGCCTCCACCATCAGGAAAAGACTGGGCAAAAATGGCCTGCATGGCAGAGTTCCAAGGAGAAAACCACTGCTGAGCAAAAAGAACATCAAAGCTTGTCTCAATTTCTCCAGAACACATCTTGATGATCCCCAAGACTTTTGGGACAACATTCTGTGGACCGATGAGACAAAAGTGGAACTCTTTGGAAGGTGTGTGTCCAAGTATATCTGGCGAGAAGGAACACTGCATTTCATAAAAAGAACATTATACCAACTGTAAAATATGGTGGTGGTAGTGTGATGGTCTGGGGCTGTTTTGCTGCTTCAGGACCTGGAAGACTTGCCGTGATAAAAGGAACTATGAATTCTGCTGTCTACCAAGAGATCCTGAAGGAGAATGTCCGACCATCTGTTCGTGTACTCAAGCTGAAACGAACTTGGGTTCTGCAGCAGGACAATGATCCTAAACACACCAGCAAGTCCACCACCGAATGGCTGAAGAAAAACTAAATGAAGACTTTGGAGTGGCCTAGCCAAAGTCCTGACCTGAATCCTATTGAGATGTTGTGGTATGACCTTAAAAAGGCCGCTCATGCTCGAAAACCCTCTAATGTAACTGAATTAGGACAATTCTGCAAAGATGAGTGGGCCAAAATTCCTCCAGGACGCTGTAAAAGCCTCATTGCACGTTATCGCAAACGCTGGTTGCAGTTGTTGCTGCTAAGGGTGGCCCAACCAGTTATTAGGTTTAGGGGGCAATCACTTTTTCACACAGGGCCATGATGGTTTGGATTTTTTTTCACCTTTAATAATTAACACCTTCATTTACAAATTGCATTTTGTGTTTACTTGTGTTGTCCTTGACTATTGTTTAAATTGGTTTGATGTTCCAAACACTTAAGTGTGACAAACATGCAAAGGAACAGGAAATGAGGAAGGGGGCAAACACTTTTTCACACCACTGTACATGGCTGTTGTTTGGTAAATCTATCGCTGGTCAGGCGGGTACTTGGCTTAAAAACACAATTCAAATGGGGTACATTATTGAAAAAAGTTTGAGAACCACTGCTCTAGACCACACTCTATAATTTACAAAGACCCAACAATTCCAATAATTCCCCCAAGAGCATTTAGTGGCTTTTAGACAGAAACCTCGAGTGGTGAGGAAAAACTTCCTTTTAGGCAGAAACCTCGGATAGACCCAGGCTCTTGGTGGGCGGTTGTCTGCAGCCTGTTCTCATGAACCATTCGTTCAAAAAGTGTACTGTACTGTACTGTACACACTGTAACTCGTTTTCCACCAACTGCGGAGCGGCTGCAGCTCGGCTCCCCTGCGTGTCGGCTCCATGCTCCCCCGTCCTTCAATACCCACCAGGTCTGGATTTTTTGCGCAACGGCTGTGGCCATGACTGACAGCTGACGTCACGAGGACCTACGAGATCTCGCGAATTCACGTATGATCGCGCGATATAACAGGATGTAGTTTCCATAAACAGAACCACAAAACCAACAACAGTTTGTTTCCATCCATTATGACATTTTCAAGGTGTAGTGCAGGGAAATATGATCCGCCGTGAGCACGGTGTATTTTATTTTGAAAATTAACCGGATTTTTTTATTTTGCTTCTGTGCTCGACTTCCTGTCCCGCACAATCTGCGCTGTGCTGAACTGCTGCGGAGCTCTCCGGCGTCCGGCAAAAATAGAAGCTCTGCGTATCTTC
>NC_135870.1:3210094-3232594 GCF_031162955.1 Sander vitreus | reverse complement strand
ATACAAATTAGGGCTGTCAATTGATTAAAAAATGTAATCTAATTAATTACATACGCTGTGATTAATTAATTGCATACATAATTAACGGTGCCTGAACCGATAAAAAAAGAAAAGAAAAAAAAAGGGTAGTAAACAACAGTCGGTGACATTAAAAAACGGCTTGTTTATTGCTAAGGCCATATGGTCAAAAGTGAATGATTTAATAATAATGTATAACAATAACAATAACTTATTTCAGTAGTAAATTGCTGTTGAACGACAAAAACAACCACCAGATGGGAAAAGGACATTTACAATAACTTCAAATGCACCACGAGGCTGTAGTTTACCAGTTTCATTGAACGCACCGTCTGTGTTGTTTCTCCGACGGCAGCTGCAGATTGTTACATCCCGGTGTTGAATCCTCTACAGTAAAACAGTCACACTTTACACCGTTTAGCGTTAGCTGTCAGCATTTTAACCGTGTTTAATCCAGCTACTAGCTAGCGGTAGGCTAACGTTAGCTGCTGTTATATAGTGTTAACTAGCGTCATGTGTAGCGGTGTTTGTGTTTCAGAGCATCAGAGAGAAGAGCAGACATATCAGTGGAACCAGATTTCGGTAGCCAGGGTTGGCAGGAAGAAGATTTTTACAAGTAAATGTTCCAATTAATGATCCAGGCAGAACATTCTCATCTCCCTCCTTCATTTTACAGTCCAGTGGTGGCTAGAACAGCTCCGGGTCAAACGTCAATATGGAATGGATTAATCTGCGTTATTTTTTGACAGCCCTAATACAAACACTACAGATTAATATACACATATTTAATAAAAGATGTGATGGAGAGATGCAAAAAACCCTCAGAGGGGCTTAATCTGTCCACTCATAAATGCATACTCCAATGAAAATAGAAAGAAACTAAAATACTGATAATAACAGAAAAGAGAAGACAGAGGGGGGAAAAAAGCCAAAACTAAAATTACATACAATATCAAATCAACAGAATAAATATGAAAGGTTAAATTATATTAGGAGTTACATGGGTTGTTTGCAAGACATCCCATAGGGCAGTGGTGTAGTCTAGTTCTGTAGTTTCTGTAACGTAAGCGTCTGCTATAGTGCCACCCAAAGCTACAGTAGCTTCAGGGACAGGCTTACGAAAATAATGAGAGTGTAGTTTGAGTTGGCTTTCATTTCATATCTACTTGTTTGCACTGTGCAAGCTACTGTGTTGTTGTTCCTAGGTGACTCGCAACACAGATGGGGTCAATTTATGCCCAAATGTATCCTTGTGCTTTTGTAAGTGGGTATATGGAAATTATTGACCTTTAGTGGGTATATGGCTTATGCCTGCGTATCACGTAATTGTAATTTATTTATTTTAACAGGGACAGTGCACAGAAGACATTTATAGATGTCTTGTGCCAGGTTGTAGCAAATTGCTAGTTTCCGCCCGTAGTCCCTGGGCAGGTAGATGGCGCAATAAAATACAGACAAAGTATTTACAGTATATAATACAGATACATAAAGTCCTAAAAATCTACAGACATTATTGTCCTCTATCCCACCCCATCTAGAGCTAAAACTAGAGCAGAGTGTAACACATCTTTTCAGAGGAGGAGCAGAAGCATTATGAATTATTTTTAAAATGTAAGCAAACATTTGAGTAAAATATAACATTTTCAAGATTTAGCACGTGCGAATATACTGTGATGGTAATGACGTGGCTTTTTGTCATGGATCTTGAGGGCACTTTTATAGAATGATCCAAGTGGCCTTAGGGCTGTTTTACATGCCTGAGACCAACTTGAAATACAATATAAAAAATGTGGAATAATCATTGTGTATAGGTATGTACTTGATGCCTCAACAGTAAGGGAATTTCTAATGTTTCTGTAGTTTGATAAATTAAATTTCAGCTTTTTGATATGTTTTTTTAAAGCTGAGAGTTGGATCAAGGGTGACAACCAGACATTTGAATTGGTGCGCTAGACTACACCACTGCCATAGGGATAACATTGCACAGAGAAAAACAAACCTTTAACAGCTTTCTTAAATTGTACATAAGCATAAGTGTTAGCTTTGAAAAACATCTGATGGTAAAACTTGCCATATCCCTGATTTAAACCAAACTGAAGTTGAGATGTTTGACAGATAGGAGGCCTGAGTTTGTAGTTATGTCGAGTGGCATGATTATAAAGTTAGTAACAGTAAAGAAAAAAAGAGTTCATTATTTCCCCTGTCTGAATGCTCTTTGTTGCTTGTAGAGAGCTTGTAGAAAGGCCTCTTTACAAATGGATGTTATTCAGTTTTTGTACATGGAGAACAAAATGCTGCGCAATGGTTCGACCAGACTGACAACTGAAAGGGCAGAAAGAGACAAAGACAAAACTAGTTCACATGTAAATAAAACATCTTTTTTTTTTTTTAATCTCTTTTAAAATAGTTATTATTCAAGGGAAGAAGAGAAACATCAGTATAACAGACAGCAGTACAGGCAGCTGCCAGGAGGAGGCAGAGTTCAACCTGAGATCAGACATAAACACACCTTACTGCAACATGATGTCCAGCATGATAACCAGTGACTCAGCTAGCAGAGAGGGATGCTTTAACTGCAGAGTGTGTGTGTGTGTGTGTGTGTGTGTGTGTGTGTGTGTGTGTGTGTGTGTGTGTGTGTGTGTGTGTGTGTGTGTGTCTGTGCACTGCAACATAAAATCGTGATTGGTTTAAGGAAATGCCAATAAATCAGAGCATGTTTTTCTCCCATCCCAGAATGCTGTGTGGACTAGCCAGACCCTCCTCTGCAGCGCTGTGGACTAGATAGTCTACAAAAGTAGGCGACTGCCGGCTGGTCACGTGACGCCGGCTACAGAGCTCCGTCTTATCAGCTGCAGTTGCAAGTTGAATTTAGCCAAGAAAAGTTGACTGTGAGCCAAGGGGACTGAGAGATGCCGGTCCTTTCAGAGGCCATTGCAGTTGAGTTCAGCCGAGAAAAAGTAAGCAGTTATGTTCCCTACGAAATAAGGGAGAGCTAATTAGACGAAATTAGATTAGATTAGACAGAGCTTCACGAGATGACGAACCAGGGCAGTTGAGTTTAGCCGAGAAAAAGTGAGCATCATGTGGCAACGATAGATAAGTTAAAGGTCCCATGACATGCTGCTTTTTGGATGCTTTTATATAGACCTTAGTGGTCCCCTAATACTGTATCTGAAGTCTCTTTTATATAGACCTTAGTGGTCCGCTAATACTGTATCTGTAGTCTCTTTTATATAGACCTTAGTGGTCCGCTAATACTGTATCTGTAGTCTCTTTTATATAGGCCTTAGTGGTCCCCTAATACTGTATCTGAAGTCTCTTTTATATAGACCTTAGTGGTCCGCTAATACTGTATCTGTAGTCTCTTTTATATAGACCTTAGTGGTCCCCTAATACTGTATCTGAAGTCTCTTTTATAGAGACCTTAGTGGTCCCCTAATACTGTATCTGAAGTCTCTTTTATATAGGCCTTAGTGGTCCCCTAATACTGTATCTAAAGTCTCTTTTATATAGACCTTAGTGGTCCCCTAATACTGTATCTGAAGTCTCTTTCCCGAAATTCAGCCTTGGTGCAGAATAACAGCCACTAGAGCCAGTCCCACAATGAGCTTTCCTTAGGATGTGCCATTTCTGTGTCTGTAGCTTTAAATGCTATTGGGGAGGAGAGGGGGGGGCAAGGTGGAGGGTGGGGGTATGGCCTTGACCAACTGCCACTTTGCTTGCCTAATTCTCTGGGCGGGCAAAGCAGAGAAAGGGGAGGTAACCTTTCCCCTTATGATGTCATAAAGGGAAGATCCAGATCGGCCCATCTGAGCTTTCATTTTCTCAAAGGCAGAGCAGGATACCCAGGGCTAGGTTTACACCTATCACCATTTCTAGCCACTGGGGGACCATAGGCGGGCTGGGGGAACTCACATTAATGTTAAAAAACCTCATAAGCATAAGCATAAGCATTTTCATGCCATGGGACCTTTAAGACACCAAAACAACTAGTTAAGTTTAGGAAAAGATCGTGGTTTGGATTAAAACACTCCAGAGAAACAAGCATGCGTTTCCTGGGTGAAAGTCTTTTGTTTTCGCCAGGAAGCGAACGCTGCTCCCCGGCTTGAAGGCCCTGTGTTTTATGTCCCACCCATCCACCGCAGCCTCCTCCATACACGGATCTTCACGTTCTTGTACAGCAGCAGCCAATGAGGTGCTGACAGCAATAAATATGTGGAATACATGCCAATTACTGTGCTTTACTATTCGTAGCGTATGTGTGCAAATGGCTCAAGAGAACAGCTTGGTGTTTGTGTTGCATCGTGTTGCGGAAGTTGTACCTGCAGCTCCACTCCGTAGCCGGTGTACACGGTCACAGTGTAGGTACAGTGGAAGAAGGAGCCGTCGGGCAGAGGGGGGTCATCAGACGAGTCGATGTATCCCTCCGGGTCGGAGAAATTCACCATGCAGCTCGACAGACCTGCAGGAAGAGAGCAGAGGAGTTCATTAACGCACAGTTTTTTTTATTTTTTATTGTTGTTTTTGTTTTGTTTCTTCTAAGCCCTGACTTGTAATCCCTTTTAATGCAAGCCCGACTGGAAACTCATTGGAAATCCCTACTGTGTATAATTAATGACGGAAATTACAGGGATCAAAGAGGCTACACAGCAGAAGCAGCGAGGCTTTTAACGGTGACTCTGAATAAGTAATCACATTCTCCGACCCTTTTGTAACATGAGTAACTACACTATTTTTTTTTTAAGATTATTTTTTGGGGATTTTTAGGCCTTTATTGACAGGACAGCTGAAGAAGAGAGAGGGGGAATGACATGCAGCAGGTCGGAATCAAACCCGGGCCCGCTGCATAGAGGAGTAAACCTCTATATGGGCGCCCGCTCTACCAACTGAGCTATCCGGGCGCCCAGTATTCAGATATTTGTACTTTACTTGCGTGTTTCCATTTTATGCTACTTTATATTTCTACTCCACCGGGGTTCCAACTAACGATTATTTTCTCAATTAATGGATTAGTTGTTTGGTCTATAAAATGTGGATCAGTGTTTCCCAAAAAGCCCAAGATGACGTCTTCAAATGTCTTGTTTTGTCCCCAACTCAAAGATATTCAGTTTACTGTCACAGAGGAGAGAAGAAACTAGAAAATATTCACATTCAGGAAACTGGAATCAGAGAATTTTTGGCAACACTTTACAATAAGGGTACATTAATTAGCATTACTTAATGCATTAATAATCATTAATTAACCATTAGTTACAATTAAATGTGTCTAATAAACATTTATAAACAATATTCATGTTTGTTCATGTTAACTAAGGTATTAATTGATGCATTATTTACCATTAGTTAATGCCTTGAATAACTGTTAATAACAGTTAACTAGAGGTTCAGTATACTCGCCGTTCCCAACCTGTCGCGCGCCAGTGTGACGTCATGGGAGCGCCGTAACTGTTTATACTAAAGCCTTTCATTCACCATAAAAGAACTCATCTTAACGCAGTAAGTTTACAAGAGAGACTTGCAGTCACTCTGAGAGTCCTGGCATCCAGTTGCCCTTGAACTCGTCCATGCTTCCTGTTTACGCTTTGTTGGGCGCCACTGAAAAAGATGGAGTGGAGCTGGTCGGCACTTAAAATCCTGGCACACCAGCGAGATCTACGTCATTTTGACGTCACATTGGCGCGCGACAGGTCGGATGCGGCGACTGTAAAGAGGCCTTTAGGTGTCTATTTTACCGTAAGTAAACCTATGACTTACTTTTGGTCGAGGGTGAGATCAGTGAAAAGACTCCATAGTCGGGTTGCTTGTTCCTTTTATCATCATGTAGACATTAACTTAAAGCCCAACCTATATAAATTATTGTGCATGCTATGTAAGCATTACTTAACCATAATTGGTCACTTGATTAATGTATAATAATACTGAAGCATTACCAAACCATAACTAAACAGTTAGTAATGATCTTTGTTAGCCTTATTGTAAAGTTAAGAACACATGCACCTTAACTTACACTCGATAAATGCATAATAGTGCTGCTAAAACATCACTTAACCATAGTTAACCAGTTATTATTGCTCTTTGTGAGCAATAATATTGCAAAGATGAAAGCATATACCCCTTGAGTAACACTTGATTAATGCATTGATTCACCATAATTAATTAAACTGTCACTGTCATTCAACAGTAGTGAACCAAATGGAAATATTTGTTTTGTTTGTTTTGTTTTGTTTTGGGATCTGTTATCCACCCAAAAAAAGAGACCATATGCTACATGTTAAAAGAAAAACCAATTATTTTTACAAAATATATGTTAACAATTTCACTACAAATTGCCACTTGCTTTTGTAATTTCTAATAAAATTAAAGAGCCTCCAAAAGGAATGAATCATAAAGAAAACATTGCAGTGGTCTATACAATTACTAGGATTGGGTATTAATTAACTGTAACATGAACTGTATCACTTTATAACTTTATAACAATATAAATACCTGCATGAGGCAAATGATTGTAATTAATTAATTTATTGGCAGAAGCTCTTGAATCTCTTTCAACTGCTGTACTTTTTTCAAAATGGCTTCATCAGCCTCAACAGCTTGTTTACATTGCTTGGCAATGTCTATGAGCTTCCTTTCCTTGAGCTGAAGAACCAGTTGACAGATAGTCTAGCTAGCTGTCTCAATTTACATATTATTATTAGGGCTGTCAATCGATTAAAAAATATAATCTAATTAATTACATACTCTGTGATTAATTAATCGAAATTAATCGCATACATAATTAACGGTGCCTGAACCGATACTTTTTAAGAAAGTAAAAAAATAAAATAAAATAAAGGGTACTAAACAACAGCTGGTGACATTAAAGAACGGCTTGTTTATTGCTAAGGCCATGTGGTCAAAATGAAATGATTTAATAATAATGTATAACAATAACTTATTTCACTAGTAAATTGCTGTTGAACCATCAGATGGGAAAAGGACATTTACAATAACTTCAAATGCACCACGAGGCTGTAGTTTACCAGTTTCATTGAACGCACCGTCTGTGTTGTTTCTCCGACGGCAGCTGCAGATTGTTACATCCCGGTGTTGAATCCTCTACAGTAAAACACAGTCAAACTTTACACCGTTTAGCGTTAGCTGTCAGCATTGTAACCGTGTTTAATCCAGCTACTAGCTAGCGGTAGGCTAACGTTAGCTGCTGTCGAGTATAGTGTTAACTAGCGTCATGTGCAGCGGTGTTTGTGTTTCAGAGCATTAGAGAGAAGTGCAGACATATCAGTGGAACCAGATTTCGGTAGCCAGGGTTGGCAGGAAGAAGATTTTTACAAGTAAATGTTCTAATTAATGATCCAGGCAGAACATTCTCATCTCCCTCCTTCATTTTACAGTCCAATGGTGGCTAGAACGGCTCCGGGTCAAACGTCAATATGGAATGGATTAATCTGCGTTATTTTTTTTAACGCGTTATTTGTTCTAAGATTAATTAATCGAAATTAACGCGTTATTTTGACAGCCCTAATTATTATACATTAATCCAGTGATAGTTAAGGTGCATACAGTATGTTCTCATCTAATGGAGCGTTTCAGACAGAGGGTGAATACAGGTATATTCAGACAGACATTATGAGAAATATAATGCGTTTGTGGAACATTAAAGCATGTAAACATATTCTAGTAGAAACCCAAAATACAAGTATGAACCTGAAAATAAGCATGATATGGGACCTTTAAGTAGAGCATTTGAGTAAATGTACTTAGTTACTTTGCAGCACTGTGTAAGATGTGGATTGACTGAAGGAAAGTGTGCATACGTCAAACTAAACGCTGACTGAGTACCTGACGAAGGTGTCCCTGTCTCTGCGTCCATGTCCAGCAGCGGCGTCCCCACAGCGGTGCTCTCGTCCCACTCAGGAGTGTGTGTCTGTGTGTGCGGCAGCGTGGAGTGTGTGTCCGTGGGAAGAGACTGAGTTGGACCGCTGCCTTGGCCTGACACTGCAGCTGATGCAGGGGGTTTCACGCTCCGCAGTAATCCCCCGCTTTCATGCTCCAGGGAATGACTTCCAGGGAGGGAGCTGACGCTGAGTCCTCTGCCCAGAAGAGGGAGCAGGTTCTGGGGCAGAGAGGAGGGGAGGGTCTCCCCTTTGTGGGAGACAAGGCGTCCTTTTTGAGATAGCACCGACTGTAGCAAACCTCCAGCCCATTGGCTTTTGGCTTTGGCACTACTTTCCTTTGTGCCCGCTGGTGTCACCGCCGGAGGCTGGGTGGATGGGGCGGCTGTGGGGACTTCTTTATCTGGAAAGAGTTCAAAAAAACAAGCAAGGGAGGAATCATTTCAACTGGTGTTGTGAATCTGTTGGATTTCATTCTGTGAACAAAGCCCATCAAAGTTTTAATTGGTATCTTAACTGTTTTCCTTTCTGAAGATGTATCTGCATGAATCTACTTTGAACCAATCCTCCTTTCCTATGGTTCCTTTTCCTTATCTGTCTACTCTCACGTCATCTGAGCCAATGGAGCGATTGTTAGAAAATGTAAATGAGTGGGGGGCGGCATAGCTCAATAAATTGTGACAATTGTTCATTTTGTGATAAAAGCGCCAGAATTGGCACGTGTCGATAGATACGTAGGCCTACAGTATCTCACAAAGGTGAGTACACCCCTCACATTTTAGTAAATATTTCATTATATCTTTTAATGGGACAACACTGAAGAAATTACACTTTGCTACAATGTAAAGTATTAAGTGTACAGCTTGTATAACAGTGTAAATGTGCTGTCCCCTCAAAATAACTCAGCACACGTCTAAACCGCTGGCAACTAAAGTGAGTACACCCCTATGTTAAATTCCCATAGAGGCAGATTTTTATTTTGAAAGGCCAGTTATTTCATGGATCCAGGATACTATGATCCTGATAAAGTTCCCTTGGTCCCCACATCATCACATACCCTTCACCATACCCCCACATCATCACATACCCTTCACCATACCCCCACATCATCACATACCCTTCACCATACCCCCACATCATCACATACCCTTCATCATACCCCCACATCATCACATACCCTTCACCATACCCCCACATCATCACATACCCTTCACCATACCTAGAGACTGGCATGGTTGTATTTTAGTTAGCCTAATAGCTGGTTTGATTTGCATTGAGAGATAATTTTATGGAAAGTACCCCATGCCAATCTCTAGGTATGGTGAAGGGTATGTGATGATGTGGGGACCAAGGGAACTTTATCAGGATCATAGTATCCTGGATCCATGAAATAACTGGTCTTTAAAAATAAACATCTGCCTGCCTCTATGGGAATTTAACATAGGGGTGTACTCACTTTAGTTGCAAGCGGTTTAGACATTAATGGCTGTGTGCTGAGTTATTTTGAGGGGACAGCACATTTACACTGTTATACAAGCTGTACACTTAATACTTTACATTGTAGCAAAGTGTAATTTCTTCAGTGTTGCCCCATTAAAAGATATAATGAAATATTTACTAAAATGTGAGGGGTGTACTCACTTTTGTGAGATACTGTACATTGGGAACAAAACTCGATATTGGGCCATCGCAAACTTCTTTGACGCCAACATGTCTAGCGGATCTGATATAGCAAATACCGCCAAAGTGTTCTATGCAGGTAACCACATTTTGGAAAATGGCTGCCATGGTCAAAATAATGCTTATCTCCAGTAGCCCAATATACAGATCTCTTCTAAATATATTGAGCTAGCGCTTTTATCACAAAATGAACAATAGGTTAGCTATGCCGCCCCACTATATATCTGATTCCTTTGTTTGTCAGATAGATAGATAGATAGATCGATAGATAGATACTTTATTCATCACGAGGGAAATTGTAGGCATCCAGTAGCTTAGACAACCATAACACAACAAACACACATACACATATATATCTCACATATATAAAAATCACTCACAGAAATGTAAGAGTTATAAAAATCACTCACAGAAATTTAAAGAGTTAAAGTTGCTATGGTAGACTGTGTGCAGTGGTGGTAGTGCAAAAGAGATCAGTGCAGGGATTGAACAGTGCAATAGCTTATTATTAAATATTAACTATGACTATGAAAAGACAAGAATGTAAACCTAATAGAATTAGAATGGCTTGACAAACAAGAAAAGAAATAATATACGTTAAGAACAATATATAACAGGGAATAAGTTATAAGATGTATATGTTATGACCAGAGTCCAGATTGTGTAGGAGGGCTAATATAGCCTATAAGACAGTCAGCTGTACAGCAGACAGAGATATAATGGTGGTAGGGGCTGAGAGCGACAGGCTCATGCTGAAAAGTCCATTTCACCCCTCCCCCTTTGTGTGGTATTGAAGAGTTGGATGGCCCTGGGGACAAAGGACCTCCTCAACCTGTCTGTTGAGCATGACAGTGACAGAAGTCGGCCACTGAACATGCTCCTCTGTTTAATGAACGTGCTGTGTAGTGGGTGGCGGTCATTGTCCGTGATCGCCAACATCCTACTCATGGTCCGTTTGTCTGCAGTTGCTGTGAGCGACTCCAGCTCAATGCCAACAACAGAGCCAGCTTTCCTTTCCTTACCAGCCTGTTCAGTCGCCCAGCGTCTCTCTTCTTAATGCCGCCTCCTCATTAAACCTTTAGAACATTGTTGAACAGAACCCTGCTTCCAGGATTGACTGACAGGGACCAAGCCAGTAGATGATGGGATACGAACCACGAAACAATCATGATCGGGTTGTTTCACAACAACTGGCCAAGACAGTCAGGACAAAAAAAAATAAAAAATCCTCGAAAATGCCCTGGGAGCATGACTCTGGGTGGTTGTGTCCTGCTGGGCTTATCTAACCGGCACAGACAGAGTCGGGCTTATAGTACCTCCACCTTTCTCACAACATACTGAGCACACACACACACACACACACACACACACACACACACACACACACACACACACACACACACACACACACACACACACACAAACACAGGGGATGGTGTAGTGGAGAGACAGGGCAGTTAAGCATGACAGAAGCTGAGCGAAAAGGGAGGGGGGGAAGGAGACACTGAAAAGAAGAAATGCATAGACAGGCAAACCGCTCTGCCGTGCATGCTAAAATGCCATCTCCAGCAGCTTAGTTCAAAAACAGCACAGAGCAGCATTTATGTAAACACATACAGACACACACACACACAGACACACACAGACACAGACACAGACACACACACACACACACACACACACACACACACACACACACGTTTCTTGCCCACTATACTTTTCGGTCCACCCTCACTAAAAGCAGTGGTCCGACACCCTACAACAAGCCCTGATGGTGCATTCCCACTTTAATCTACATACCAGTGTCATTTACAGACTCCTCGAGCAAAAAAGGATGCTTTCCATAATGTTTTCAGATGAATAGAATAATAATTTAAGCATTTTAGTGGCAAAATAAAGCACTTTAAGTGGACCAAACTGACACTGAACATTTGCCCCATAGGGTTATATTGCATCCGTAGCTGTCGGTACCAGCGTTCACGCTTAATATTGCACAAATTTCAAAGAGTGTTGTTCCTATGAGTCACTTACACACAAAAACACAGGAAAATAGGGTCCAGGTTGAAGGAAGCGGTAGTTACCCTTTAACTAGTTGTTTTGGTGTCTAAACTTTAATGTCGTCGCCGCATGACGCTCACTTTTTGTCGGCTCATCCCAACTACGGCCTAATTTTGTAGGAATCATACAGATTGGTGTGTATACATTTTTGTACGATATCGTACAAACCTGTTCATGAGAATGCGTTGAAGTGAGTTGATTTTAAGGAAAGGATTTTGTTCCAGGAGTCAGGTCCACTAAAAGAAAGTAAAAAAAAAAGAAGAAAAAAAAAGGAGAACTGCTTCTGTCATTTATATCAAGAAAGCAATATGTCAAGGGAAAATATGCTCTCTGTGTTGGCAACAACATGAGCACTTTCTTTATGTTTGGCTGTTTTTCATCTCCAGACAGAAAATAAATAGCTTTTTGTTGTGTATTATTATTTCTGGATATACCTGCATTACCGCTCAATGTGTCAAAACCGCCGCTATCAAGAAACTCTTTCAGCTTTCAACAGCTTGCAATTATTTAGGCAGCCACTCAGCAGCAGATGTTGACACACACACACACACACACACACACACACACACACACACACACACACACACACACACACACACACACACACTTTTGCTCTTAATGTAGCTCTACTCAAAAACTTTGCTTTTGATATTTGAAGTCATTTAAAATTAAATTTGAAAGAAAGTCATAGTAATTATGGTGACAAGTAATTATGTCCTGAGTGGAACACTATCTATCTATCCATCTATCTATCCATCCATCCATCCATCCATCCATCCATCTATCTATCTATCTATCTATCCATCCATCCATCCATCCATCCATCTATCTATCTTTTTATTTATCTATCTATCTATCTATCTATCTATCTATCTATCTATCTATCTATCTATCTATCTATCTATCTATCTATCTTTTTATTTATCTATCTATCTATCTATCTATCTATCTATCCATCTATCTATCTATCTATCTATCTATCTATCTATCTATCTATCTATCTATCTTTTTATTTATCTATCTATCTATCTATCTATCTATCCATCCATTTATCCATCTATCTATCTATCTATCTATCTATCCATCCATCCATCCATCCATCTATATATCTATCCATCCATCCATCCATCTATATATCTATCCATCCATCCATCTATCTATCTATCTATCTATCTATCCATCCATCCATCCATCTCAAATTTTCCAGCAATTAAAGCATTAAACCCTCCATACAGCTGGCAGAGTAATATATAAAACATAAAGCTTATTAACCACCAATCAAAGCCACAGGTGAGCTGTAGATTTTCAGACAAACGTAGTGTCCTCTCTGCATAAATGAATTAAATCATTTATAATAACTGACATGTTCATTAGTTACAATGGCATGTGAATAGACCTCGCATTTTCCAGTTCCCTTTGGGAGGAATTGAATTCTTACTCCACAATATCATCGTCTAATTCTTGCTCAGCTCATAATCAAGGCTTCATTGTAGCTGTGAATAAATGACTCTGATTATAATGCTCCAACATTTCAGCTTGAGGTTGGTCAAACATTGTTTCTCAATCAAGTGAAACACAGCTTTATGGCAGCATCAATCGCAAAACACAGAGCTGAGAGAGTCCTGGCCTCTTTTAAAGCGGCACTTATCGATATTTCTATATCAACGATGGATCTAATCGATATGTGTGATGTGACAAGGGTCACAAACCCAGCAGACAACCATCGCCTGACTCTGCTTGTTTAGATATTGTGAAGCTTCAGCGGAGGGAATTTAGTACTAAAAAGACGCCAAACCATACAATGATATACTGTTAATTCCTACCCTCTAATATGTCCTTATTTCGAAACCTGAGAACGTAGCAGTTGTGGTTTTAAACATTTTGTTAAACCTACACTGTATAATTTTTTGAGTTGATTCTTAGCAAAAAAAAAACCTTTGTTCTTTCAAAGTATGTGCTCACCAACTAATCAAAGTATTCTCGTAAGCGTAGAATCTGCCATTCAGAATCATTCAGAACACATACGAGCGAGTCGCTGCCGATACCGATACCAGTATCGGTATCAGCTCCGATACTGCCTAAAACGCTGGTATCGGTATCGGGAAGTACTGGAGTTCATGCACCAATCCGATACCACGTAATAAAGCCCTAAAGGAAATCTACGTTAAAGTAGTTTATTTATGTTCTTTTTCCGTTATAACTGACTGTCAAACTGGAGAATAAAAGAACGTTCTGGGGCGTTCATGTTTCACAAAGAGTTTAACCTGAGCCAGACTGACAACAAAGATAGAAATAATATCACATCCATACAGGGATAGTAGTATACAGCTGTTATACATCATATCATCCATACAGGGATAGTAGTATACAGCTGTTATACATCATATCATCCATACAGGGATAGTAGTATACAGCTGTTATACATCATATCATCCATACAGGGATAGTAGTATACAGCTGTTATACATCATATCATCCATACAGGGATAGTAGTATACAGCTGTTATACATCATATCATCCATACAGGGATAGTAGTATACAGCTGTTATACATCATATCATCCATACAGAGATAGTAGTATACAGCTGTTATACATCATATCATCTATACAGGGATAGTAGTATACAGCTGTTATACATCATATCATCCATACAGGGATAGTAGTATACAGCTGTTATACATCATATCATCTATACAGGGATAGTAGTATACAGCTGTTATACATCATATCATCTATACAGGGATAGTAGTATACAGTTGTTAAAACATAATAAAATATATGACACACTGGTATCGGCCGATACGCAAGTTCAGGTATCAGAATCGGTATTGGGAAGCAAAAAATGGTATCGGGCCATCTTCAGTTTCCTCCCTGCCTGCTGCTCTTTAATGGGCGTTCTTCTTCTCCAGCAATTAGCTGCAGACTAGAACACTTGTAGGCGAAGATTTGCATCCCCCACTACCTACAGACTGTAGAAAAACGAGTACCGTCATGTTTTCAGAATTTTGGTACCGACTTGGTACCAAAGTACCGGGTCTCGTGACATCCCTAGTCAGATCACAATTCGTCTTGTTGGTCGTTTGTACTTGTATTTAGCGCTGTCCACTTGTGATCCCATCGCCCACAATGCATCTTAAAACCAAGTGTAAAGAAAGAAAACATTTGAGATTGGAAAACAGAATGGGTTAGAAACACAGCGACCCTTTCAGATTAAATAAGACAGTTTTGCTGCCCGAGCAGCACATCTAGGGTTTTGTTATCTTTATTGTGCTGACAGAATTTTATAGAAAGCATTTGGAGCCATTAGATGACAGTCCTTTGTCCTTAATTAGTCTCCAGTGTGTGTGTGTGTGTGTGTGTGTGTGTGTGTGTGTGTGTGTGTGTGTGTGTACACATTTGCATTCAGTGTGCCTTTTTTTGTTTTCATCCCAATTACCTTATTTACTTCAAGAAGGTCGCTGTGTCACTTTACACCATCGAAACAATGACGTGTTATGAGTGGAGACACATGAATACAGATAGATTGGGGTGGAATAAGCAGGACTATAATGAGCTCTACAGTGTAAGTGGTTTGATCCACTGAACCCAAATATCTAACCTACGGAAATAAGTCCACAGTCTTTCCGTTTAACATATTTTGTATAATACATTTTCTGTCATGTATCGAAAAAATGTGCTGACAGCTTTCATATCTGTGCTGCTACCTGAATAATTCGGTTCACTCATCAGATGAATAATTAAAGCCCAGATGTTGTCAGGTCCATTAAAGCACAAGATGAATGTGCTCCGTTTAGTTTCTGCTGGAGAAGACAATAGATACGTTGATGAGGGGTGACAGACTTGTGGTATTTTTTAGGTTTGTTTGATGGGAATTCGCCGTGACGTTCGCTGTTGTGACAGCTGTAGTTTGATGGAGCGTTCAGCTTTCTGAAAGCGATGTCAGACAAGAGCCTTGGCACACAGAACAGTGCATGAATAAGACTGAAAAATGAGTAATAAAAAGATAATGACGAGAATGAAACAAGGAAATAAACCACCTAAATGAGAGGTACTTAAAATACGGTTAAAGCTGTGAATCAGCCAACCAGTCCTCCAAACCATACGACAATATGGGTCGTTTGTTCCTACCCTCTAATACTAACCCTAACCCCGTTTTATAAATTAGCACCCCTAGCGGTGTCAGGAAATACGTACTCATATCTAAACCAGAGAATGTAACGGTCGCGGTTTTAAACACGTCGTTAATGTTGTGAAATGATTGCAGTTTGGTTATGTTTAGGCACCAAAACTACTTAGTTAAGTTTAGAAAAAGATGGTGGTTTGGTTTAAAATCAGATGTTACTTCACTTCCTGAAGGTTACGTGATGCTGAACGTGACGTATCGTTAAAGCTTATAGTGCGTAGTTTCTGTCGCCCCCATGAGGAATTCTAAGTAATGACAACAAAACTGTCAGCGCATCCACATGATACAAGCCTTCTGTTATTGTGCACCGCCCCCAGCCCCCCTCACGCAGTTGCTAGTAGCCAAGGAGACACGGAGGATTAAAAACACATGATGGACTCTTCAGAAGAGGTCATTATCTTCACTCGAGTTTCTGCGTGGGAAAGTCACCGGACGCCACAATCTTCTGAACATAGTCATACTGAGAAATCCAGAGAGAGCTGTGTGGAGCTGATAGTCTTAATTAGCTTTGTAGCAACTCATTTGGCAATGGCTTGAATGTAACGGACGTTCATTAATATCAGAAAGTTACGCACTAAAGCTTTAAGTTGGAAAAAACTCGCCATTTAATTTTGTTTTTAAACGGGACATGAACCATCCTGGGTGAAAGTCCTGTTTGTTTGCCTCTTTACGCAGAAATTTGGCGCTGTTATACTTCCTCACCTTACTTCCTGCTTTGCTCCTGTCATGACTACCAGGGCCACATCACTATAAACATAAATATAGGTTGTAATTGCTGCTTTATAAGAGATTTTATAAGAGATACACACTGTATAATGTATTATGAACTTGCCAAATATTTGTCAGTTTGTTTGTCTGTCAGCAAACTACTGGCCCGATTTCCACACTAAGTGTCTGACGGTCACACTGAGCCACACAGCAGCTATACAACACGACTCTCAACAATAACTCACATTAGCAAGTCTCCTTTTTGATCTGACTTAAAAATATGACCCTTATTGTTGAACGAGCGAAAAAACATTAATCAGGGAATAGTGCACTGCTAACGTCAGTTTTCAGGCTCAACGTTCATGCAAATATCACTTCGGTGCATTTAGATGCAGCTGTGTCAAGTCAAGTCAATTTTATCAAATCCCAAACCGAAGACACATTTCATATAGAGCAGTCTAGACCATACTCATTTACAGAGACCCACATTTCCCCCATGAGCAACGGGGGGTGGGGGGGGGGGGGGGGGAGGAAAAACTCCACTTTACCGGAAATAAACCTTGAGCAGAACCAGACGGCTCCAGGGAGACGGCCATCTGCTCTGCCCTTACTAAATTAAATACCTCTGCTAACAGCACACTGTCTGCTGCTGCTGGCCGATAATGAACAAACGATTCTCTTTTACTGGTTTTATTGTGAGTTTGATACGTAACGGGTCGACACCGGTAGGCACTGCCTCCAATAAAAAGCTTGAAAAAGTGACAGAAATTAAAAATAGTCCCCAACAAATGTACTTTTTCCTCCCGTTTGAGTTACGTTTGCTAAAAAGCAGCGGTTTTATGAAATGACAGAGCTTATGTAGGAAAGTTCAACTCACAAAACAAGAACCAATTGAAACACAATTAAAACACCATTGTTGTAAATAATGTCATGACTCTTTCCTATCTTCAGTGTTGGGGAGTAACGGAGTACATGTACCGGCGTTACGTATTCAGAATACAAATTATGAGTAACTGTATTCCGTTACAGTTACAATTTAAATAGTTGGTATTTAGAATACAGTTACATTGTTGAAAAAGTAAGCTGCGTGGCGTGTCCGTTTATATTTCGGCTCCCATGTTAACAGGTTAGAACTTACACACTGCCTGCGTGAAATGCACGTCTCAGGCGCGGCTCGAGCCGTGCCGAAAATGCGTGTATGCTAGAAATAGGACCGACGCCTATTTTTCACGTGACAAACAAAAGTGTTGGAAGCGTTTCCAGGCAAAATAGAATAGGAAAAGATGTTTATATGTCATTTTGACACAAATACATATTAATAAATGACATGTTGATATTTGAAAAGTCTCTAGGATATAAATGTAATAAAAAAAAAAAATTATTTTCTAATATTGCACCTGTCAATACAGAACTAAATATTCTGCAGCCTATTTTACCGTCAATACTGCCGACGTTGTCTTTGCTGTAATCAGATCAGTATATATTTATCAATGGGAAACATACAGATAAGGCTAGCAGCAGCGCCGCGTCAGACACGTTTCTGGTGTGTAAAGACAAAATAATCCACGCAACTGCCACGATTTCAGGTTCACAATACAATTTTCGCACAATAAGCTGCAGACAAATGACTGAAAAATATCCCTTTATTTCTATAAACTGTGCAAAACAACAGATGTGTCCTCTTATCAAAAGCACAACTGAAATTGTATTTGGTCTAACATAACACAAAAATAAATCAAAAAATATGTTTTAAAACAAATCCCACTTCAAAATAACTAAATAAATAGAAAAAGAAAATCTCTTCAGATAAATAAACTACGAAGACGTAGTGACGTCTGTAGTGTAGATTACGCCCCAGGCCGCTAAAAAACTGCATTGCGATTGTTTTTTCATCTCAACTGGTTGTAATCTTTACACATTTATATCCTTTTTTTTAACCGATTCACAATGCATCGTGGGTGTTACTGTAGAAACTTGATAAAAATGTGTTGATGTGTTGGTTTGGTCCACTGCCTGCTTTCCTCTTTTACATCAACTTCAGCGGCCTTTGCAGCTTGAGTTTAGCTGACACAACGGGACTGTGAGCCGGCTCCAGAGCACCGTGACGTCACGGTCATTTAAGCTACCGTTGCCGTTGAGTTCAGCCGACAAAAAGGTGACCGTCCTGCGGCGATGACAGTTTAGTTTAGATACCAATACGACTAGTTGAAATTGGAAAAAAAAGATTGTGGTTTTAGGCTAAAACACTGGTCATGTTAAGTAGTCCAGTACATGCTACAATACATTTTCATATTACACAGCAGTCACATAGCCGGTTTGTAATTTGGACATAAACAACCGAGTCTCTTGCCGTTTCTTGAATCTGTCTGACGATTTCGGCGTCGGCCCTTGCCAAAGTTCACGAATCTTGTCTTCTCTTCAGTTAGAAATTTTCTTCAAAAGAAATCTCTTCAGATAAATAAACTATGAAGACGTAGTGACGTCTGAAGTCAAACAAGTGTAATCCAAAGTAGATTACGCCCTAGGCCGTTAAAAAACTGCATCTGCAACTGATTGTTTTTTTAGCTTTTTATCTCAACTGTTTGTAATCTTTACACATTTATATCCTTTTTTGAACCGATTCACAATGCATCGTGGATGTCACTGTAGAAACTTGAATGAGAATGACAGTTTGTACGTTTTGGCTGTTTTGTACAAACGGGCCAAAAGTATCTGCAGCTGCAGACGTGAAAGGTCAGTGAACCCCAAGGGGGCCGTAGGTACTCTGAAGATGCGCCTTTCTGTTTGGCGGAGCCTTGATGTCTGCTGTTTCAAAGGACCATGGGATAAGTTGTGCAGGGATCCCCCGGGGTACGCAGCCAAACCTGTGTGACCTCTCGATCATCAAGCAGGGATTAAAAGCGACCACTTGCTGGTCCTCGAAAAGGGTTTCATAACTCGCAGTTGTGCCTTTTTTCAGGACATCAGTCGAGAGTTTTATTGACTCTGAGAGTCTCCAAAAAGCCCAATATGTGGTGACAGCCACGACAACAACAAGTCTTATTGCTAGAGCATGTTCGGAGGATTGATGGAACAGATATTATAGAAAGGAGGGCAATGCTGCACACTCATAACTCTCATGCAATCTTTTTTATTTTCAGTTCCAGAGATCAATGTGTTTCCTCCTTCATAGTTTTATCCTGAAGGTACAACGTGCCAAAACATTGACTGCATAACTTATGTAAAGGATTCTACATTGAGTTTCTGACATGTGTACTGAGTGTTTTTTCGTTCCATTCTTCTACCAAAAACAAATTCCACAAACAGTCATAGGCTTAAAACCGGGTCAGGACCTACCCCATCTGAGGTTTGCCCCCCCCCCCCCCCTAAAAATATCATTAAAAACCACGCTGTGTCTCGTAAATAATATTTTTAAACCTTTATTTATCCAGGTAAGTCAATTGAAAACAAATTCTCAATTGCAACGATGACCTGTCACATTCACCCAGTTCCACATTCATACCTGGAAGCTGCCCAGTACAACCACAGTCTGACCTGCTGGCCACTGAGCAGCTCCACTGGAGTGGTTGGAGGTTAAGGGCCTTGCTCAGTGGTGGTGCTGTTCCCCACCCAGATTTTATCATGTTGGTCTTGGGATTGAACTGGCAACATCCAGGTCCTAAGCTTGCTTCTTTAACCTCTCCGCCACCACTCCCCAATATCATGATGATATACTTAAAATATGATATATACTTAAATTGTGTAAGTGTATGATATTATTAGTGGGCAGGGTCAGACTGATGTGACATGAAGGGGGAGTGGTTGGTTGCTGATTTAACCTCAAGTCACATGTGTGCGCGAGGAGGCGGTTTTGGAGATGCTTGTTTCAAGCTGGAGGTGTGTCAAAAAGACCGGGCCTTAGGCAAACGGCGGTAGAACATGGCCGACAAAACGTAACAACAACTTTTTTTTTAAACTGAAACGTGGGTGCGTTGAACACCCTGTGTCAGGAATGCGTGGCTTGGATCCAAAAAATGCAGAGTAGAGGAATTTTATTAAACAAAAGACTTACAACATAAGGTGTCCTGAGGAAGGCAGGCAGGCACAAAAGAAGATAAACCAAAATCCAAAAACCAATAGAAAAACCCAGAAGACACGAAAAGGGAAAAAACTACCAGGAAGAAGCGACGCAGGGGATGACAGCACAGAGACTATCCGACTATACCTGCTCAGGAACAGGTGATATACATCAGGGCGGGGCAGACAATCAGAAAGGCGGGAAAGCAGAAGACAGGAAGTTAAACAAGACATAACAGGGGATAGAGAGAGAGAGACTACAAAATAAAACAGGAAAAACTGCAACAGAAACCCACAATCGTGACACAATGTAGTCCATACCTAGCTACTGAGCATGTAGTCCTTACCTAGCTACTGAGCATGTAGTCCTTACCTAGCTACTGAGCATGTAGTCCTTACCTAGCTACTGAGCATGTAGTCCTTACCTAGCTACTGAGCATGTGCGACTGCCAACAAAGATGTTCCAGCAGTGAGAGGTCTCACTCTGTAGCTAAAACAGAGACCTGAACACAGGGTGAAAAGAGGAGCTGCAGCAATGTGCAGTACAACAAAAATATGTTTTTTGAAAATTAAACCATGTAAACCTATTCTGATACAACCTCTAAATACAATTATGAACCTGAAAATGAGCAGAATATGAGCACTTTAAAACACTAAGAAGGCTTGACACAACATGAACCTTTGCTCCAAGTATCACCAGGGCTCTACACATGAACTCCAGCATTAAGAACATTGTATACACAGAGTTTACTAAAAAGAAAGATTGTGAACGACTCACTTTAGCAGTAGGTTTTTCCGCTCGCCGCCATCTCGCCAGTCAAAAAGAGTCGATCTCCGAATGCGACGTAACAGGGAGGAGAGTAAAGATGGAAAGCTCCTAAAGCTTAGTTCCATATAAATGCACGGATTATTCGTTGTTTTGTCGTCAGTGAAAAACAATATTGACCTTGTAGCTGAAAAAGGAGCCTCATATAAGAATGACATTTCCTCCTATGGAGTCCGTTCATTCGCACTCGGAGATCAACCCAACCAAACCAAGGGGAAATCGCTCCAAGTTTACAAATTCATCAGCTGATTCGGACCAAAGCAAACAAACTACAGGTGTGAAAACGACCATAGTCCATTCAGTGTCTGCCTGGCTTAATGTGGACTTAAGTGTCGCTGACCACATCCACAAATGCCTCTTTTCCATCTATGTGACATTTTAAACCATCCACTTGTCGTATCAAGTGTCACGTGTCTGGGACTTTTGGGACCATTATGTTTGCCCGGTTTGAATTCTGTGACTCCGCAGGAAATGAAATGTGGCAGAAGCGAATGAGAAATACATTCTGTTGATATGGATTGCTATCGGATGAATGATTGAAGCTGTGAATATTAGATGCCAGGAATTTCATTAAAGTCTCTCATTGTGTTTCCCCGGTTTCGCCTCCGTATGCAGGTGCAATGCTGCTTCTCATTCTCCATTAATATACACAGACGCAAATACAGGTCTCGCCGAGGAGTCGCAGCAACCCTGCCGAAGCAGTGCACACCGCATCTGTTAGCAACGTTTAGTGATTGGCGCGTGTGTGTGTGTGTGTGTGTGTGCGTGTGTGTGTGTGTGTGTGCTTCTCACAAATTAACTGGTAACTGCAGGAGGAAAACGACAGTGACTGTGGGTCTGTTTATTCGGTCGTGTTCGAGTGGGAGAAAGAGAGTAAAATGGAGGCATAATTCAATAGTCCTCCGTGACTGCAGACTTTCATTTCCACAACAACACAATCAAGTCTGAGGTTGTAAAGCCACGTCAAATAAAAGGGTCTCCACGGCGCTGAAATCTGACAACAATGAAGATTGGATCCTTTGTGGGTTTGTGTGAGTGTATTTGTGTGTTTTTTTCTGAGCCTGAACCACTGCGCTAAAA